>NC_047142.1:6298386-6439718 GCF_009829125.3 Periophthalmus magnuspinnatus | reverse complement strand
GAGGTTTAGGTTTAGACATAGTGGACCTCAGTGTACAGTGAATAACATTTCATGAATTAAATGTTTTTTCCCACATTTGACCTTTTCTGTTTGTTTGGCCTTAAGCTAGCTCCGCTCTGCTTTACTAGTGTACTTTTGTTCATATGTTACTTTGCTTGGCTGAACATGCCTTTGCTTTCCCTCATGCTACTCGCTAAAATGGCTTTGCCTCATTGTGACTAACTATTCCATTCATTGTTTTATTGTGATTTTATTTTTCATTGTTCTGTTTTTGTTTCCATTTTTAGGCCAGATTCTGCGGGAGGTTTTTCTTCATGTCCTTCAGCTGGCAGTCGAAATGAGAAGGACTGGGAAGTGGACTCCACCACTTCCTCTACTCCTTCCAACACTGAGTATACAGGTAACTACCACTACAATATTTTGGACTGAAGCAGATCATAGTTTATGTATTTATCTCTTTCATACTTATATTTTGCACTTGTAGGTCCCAAACTGTACAAGGAACCCAGTGCCAAATCCAACAAACATATCATTCAGAACGCTCTGTCTCATTGCTGCTTGGCTGGCAAAGTTAACGAAGGGCAGAAAAACAAAATACTTGATGTGCGTTTGTATTCAAATTAATATTTGTATTCTTATTTTATTAAATTAGCAATCTGGAAAAAAGGTGGCTGACTTCATATTGTGTCCTCAGGAAATGGAGAAATCTGGAGCTAACAACTTCCTGGTCTTATTCCGTGATGCTGGATGCCAGTTCAGGTCTGTCTACACTTACTGCCCCGAGTCCGAGGAGATCATCAAACTGGCGGGAATAGGACCAAAAAGCATCACGGCAAAGATGATCGAGAACATTTACAAATACAACTCTGACAGAAAACAGTTCAGCCAGATCCCAGCCAAAACCATGTCAGCGAGTGTGGACGCAGTCACTATTGCAGGCCATCTGTGGCAAACCAAGAAACAAGGAACACCTAAAAAGCTCCATCCCAAGTAAATGACAAGACTGACTACATTTTCCTTAAGCATTTTGTACCCAGACTGAATCACAACTGGAAATGAGAACAGCATTATTTAAAGGGGGTGCAGTCTCGTGTTTGCCAGCATGTGTATGAACTTAAATGTGCCAAAAAAGAACAAAATACTAAGCGGACAAATGCCTTAGTTGAACCACTGAAGCACTGAATGTCAAGTCTCTGCAAGAGGCACTTTGATTTCTAGTCCATTGTGTGGCCTTATGCTTGTTTTGTGTCACTGGTGCACATTACAACAAGTGTTTTGTCAGCACCTGTTATAATACCGGTAATCTGTTATTTTGTGATGCAAGAGAGACTGTCTGCATACGGGTCAGAGGTCAAATTCATGGTTCTCTGCATTCTAAAGCGCTAAAGATGGCCTGTCTGATCAGAGATATGAAAGATGCAGCGCTTTATTGAAGACATTTGCTGCTAAACCGGCATGTTTTTTTGTTTTTTTTTAACTCTTGTAAATGGTTTGATTTTGTGTATGTGTGTGGAGTGAAGTGCCATGCCGTGGAGGTGATTTTTGTTACTCTCCAGAAATAACATTGTCTTACATGATGTGATGCAATGTGCCATCGAACCATAGGACGCACCTGCAATATTCTAATTTATTGAATTAGATCATGCTGACATATATGGTAACTTTGATTTAAAAATACCGGTATGTCATGCTACTTTGTATATAATGAAATGAACAGCTTTCTGTAGCGTTGGAGTAGCTTTTTTATTTATCTTGTATCAGTAGCCTATGTTGTATGTCTGTTACGTGGCCTTTTATTACGCTAAAGATGCAAAAATGCAGTTGTCCTTTTTTTTTTTTACTAATGAGACTATCATCTGATGTGTCTTGGACAGAACCCTCACTGTGTCTGTGCAATTTGCCAATGTCCTGTTAACTTTCAAACATTTCTCTGATCTGTCACTTTAATAATAATAATAGTCTTAACAATGAAATCTTGGTTTTGCCCACACATGTAAATACACAAATGATAGCACTTAAATCATGTGTAACCAGCCTGTCTAATCTCTTTGTTATCACTTATTTGCATAACTGTTACATTTTTCATCTGTTGACTCTGTACAGATATATTTTGGCATATACAGATATTTTTGGTATTGACATTTATTTGATGTGTGAGGTATTAAAGCGGTTAAATAGCTGTGAATTTCAAAAATGCGCTAAATGCTCATAAGATGGATAAAAAGAAGCATCGAGGTGAAATTTACAAATCATGGATATGCAAAAATGTTCTTTTTCCCAATGTGGAATTTCCTTTCAATATGCTCAATTGCTCATGGAACTTGTTTTAGTATGTTGAAGCTTTATTAAAATACCTGCTATCAAAACTTGGTGTTTTCAGCATTCATCAAGTGTGTGGGTGTGTGTGTGTGTGTGTGTGTGTATTTATTTATTTACTTAGTGTACTTAGCCTATTATTATGTGATGTATGTGGGTGTGTCTGTAGACTATAAATCACAGACACAGGTCACTCATGGTGCATTTTGCATACTGAGTGGAGGTGATAGATTGTGTCTGTTGTATGTGTTGTGAAGAGCTCGTGTCGGCTGAAGGAGGCAGTGCTGGACTGTTCTCACACTGTGGACAGTGCTTAGACTGTGGACAGTGCTCAGACTGTGGACAGTGCTTAGACTGTGGACAGTGTTCAGACTGTGGACTGTGCTCAGACTGTGGACAGTGCTCAGACTGTGGACAGTGCTCAGACTGTGGACAGTGTTCAGACTGTGGACTGTGCTCAGACTGTGGACTGTGCTCAGACTGTGGACTGTGTTCAGACTGTGGACAGTGTTCAGACTGTGGACAGCGCTCAGACTGTGGACTGTGTTCAGACTGTGGACAGTGTTCAGACTGTGGACTGTTCTCAGACTGTGGACTGTGTTCAGACTGTGGACAGTGTTCAGACTGTGGACAGTGCTCAGACTGTGGACAGTGCTCAGACTGTGGACAGTGCTCAGACTGTGGACTGTTCTCAGACTGTGGACAGTGTTCAGACTGTGGACTGTGCTCAGACTGTGGACAGTGCTCAGACTGTGGACTGTGCTCAGACTGTGGACAGTGTTCAGACTGTGGACTGTGCTCAGACTGTGGACAGTGTTAAGACTGTGGACTGTGTTCAGACTGTGGACTGTGTTCAGACTGTGGACAGTGCTCAGACTGTGCTCAGACTGTGGACTGTGCTCAGACTGTGCTCAGACTGTGGACTGTGCTCAGACTGTGGACAGTGTTCAGACTGTGGACTGTGTTCAGACTGTGGACTGTGCTCAGACTGTGGACAGTGTTCAGACTGTGGACTGTGTTCAGACTGTGGACTGTGTTCAGACTGTGGACAGTGTTCAGACTGTGCTCAGACTGTGGACTGTGCTCAGACTGTGGACAGTGTTCTGACTGTGGACTGTGCTCAGACTGTGGACAGTGCTCAGACTGTGGACTGTTCTCAGACTGTGGACAGTGTTCAGACTGTGGACTGTGTTCAGACTGTGGACAGTGCTCAGACTGTGGACAGTGCTCAGACTGTGGACTGTTCTCAGACTGTGGACAGTGTTCAGACTGTGGACTGTGCTCAGACTGTGGACAGTGTTCAGACTGTGGACTGTGCTCAGACTGTGGACAGTGTTCAGACTGTGGACTGTACTCAGACTGTGGACAGTGTTCAGACTGTGGACTGTGTTCAGACTGTGGACAGTGTTCAGACTGTGGACAGTGTTCAGACTGTGGACTGTACTCAGACTGTGGACAGTGTTCAGACTGTGGACTGTGCTCAGACTGTGGACAGTGTTCAGACTGTGGACTGTACTCAGACTGTGGACAGTGTTCAGACTGTGGACTGTGTTCAGACTGTGGACAGTGTTCAGACTGTGGACAGTGTTCAGACTGTGGACTGTTCAGACTGTGGACAGTGCTCAGACTGTGGACAGTGCTCAGACTGTGGACAGTGCTCAGACTGGACAGTGTTCAGACTGTGGACTGTGCTCAGACTGTGGACTGTTCTCAGACTGTGGATAGTGTTCAGACTGTGGACTGTTCAGACTGTGGACAGTGTTCAGACTGTGGACTGTGTTCAGACTGTGGACAGTGCTCAGACTGTGGACTGTGCTCAGACTGTGGACTGTGTTCAGACTGTGGACTGTGTTCAGACTGTGGACTGTGTTCAGACTGTGCTCAGACTGTTGACTGTGCTCAGACTGTGGACTGTGTTCAGACTGTGGACTGTGCTCAGACTGTGGACTGTGTTCAGACTGTGGACTGTGCTCGGACTGTGGACTGTGTTCGGACTGTGGACTGTGCTCAGACTGTGGACTGTGCTCAGACTGTGGACTGTGCTCAGACTGTGTTCAGACTGTGGACTGTGTTCAGACTGTGGACTGTGCTCAGACTGTGGACTGTGTTCAGACTGTGCTCAGACTGTTGACTGTGCTCAGACTGTGGACAGTGTTCAGACTGTGGACAGTGTTCAGACTGTGGACTGTTCTCAGACTGTGGACTGTGTTCAGACTGTGGACTGTGCTCAGACTGTGGACTGTGCTCAGACTGTGGACTGTGTTCAGACTGTGGACAGTGTTCAGACTGTGGATTGTGCTCAGAGTGTGGACAGTGTTCAGACTGTGGACTGTGTTCAGACTGTGGACTGTGCTCAGACTGTGGACAGTGTTCAGACTGTGGACAGTGCTCAGAGTGTGGACAGTGTTCAGACTGTGGACTGTGCTCAGACTGTGGACTGTGCTCAGACTGTGGACTGTGTTCAGACTGTGGACTGTGTTCAGACTGTGGACAGTGCTCAGAGTGTGGACAGTGTTCAGACTGTGGACAGTGTTCAGACTGTGGACAGTGCTCAGACTGTGGACTGTGTTCAGACTGTGGACTGTGCTCAGAGTGTGGACTGTGTTCAGACTGTGGACTGTTCTCAGACTGGGCAGGGCAGAGCTGCAGCGCGCTCGCCGCAGAAACATCCCGCTGGAGCTGGAGCCGGAGTCGGAGACATATTCCGCCGTGACAGCGCCTGTGAGCAGCGCGGGTTCTGTCGGGGAGCTGCGTTATTACCTCATGTATATATTTTAACAGGTGATCTTTATTTCTCTTTCTTATTTAAAGACAAATCGTGTTTGTGGAGCCCAGTGTGCGCCCCGCCCGCGCGGACAGGCGGATGATGCCTCGCTCTGTTTGGCCTGATTAGCTACAGTGAAATTAGCCTGATATTTAGCTTTGCTTTACACGATCCGTGTTTTATCAATCTAATTATTATCTAGTTATTAATCCTACTAGTTTTGTGAGCTAAATAAGCTGGTTAATCCTGTGAGACACTGACTTGTGGCTAAAGCCAGTGTTGCTAACATGTTAGCAGCTCCGCAGTGATGCGTTTGGTTTGATGTTGTTATAGAAGGATAAGCTTGTTTCTTCAGTCTCACAGTTCTAAATGTACATTATATGATGTTTATAGCGACCAGAGTATATAGTTTTCAGACGTTGACATGTTTTTTCATGCCTGTATCTTTACTAGCCCCAAACTAAAATGTTGTGATCATGTGAGCAGGTTTACTCAGCATTTCTAGCATCTTTCTTGTTGAATATGTCCAGAGTGGTCCTTGGTTGTTGTCAGCCCGTCTACACCATGACGGCAGAAGAAACCATCAATGTGAAGGAGGTGGAGATTATTAAGGTGATCCTGGACTTCTTAAACTCCAGAAAGTTGCACATCAGCATGTTGGCACTGGAGAAGGAGAGCGGGGTCATCAATGGACTCTACTCTGATGACATGCTCTTTCTCAGGTATAACATGGGTCCCTCACATCAAATGATATGATTAAATGATTATACTGATGGAAAAATATAAACTCTGACCCTTTGATTTGAAATCTACTGTATTCACCATATTTGGACATTTATAATTTAGTAACATTTTAATGTAGGCACTCCTGTTGTGACCACTTAGCCTCCAATGTAATTTGTGTGTGTGTTTTAAAGGCAACTGGTGCTTGATGGACAGTGGGATGAGGTCTTGCAATTTATCCAGCCTTTGGAATGCATGGACAAATTTGACAGAAAAAGGTCTGTTGATTACAAAAAACATTTACTATATAACATTTTAGCAGATATACTATATTTTGTAAATTCTTCTAATTTATCCTGTCCTGGTCCTCAGGTTCCGCTACATTGTTCTAAAGCAGAAGTTTCTGGAGGCTCTTTGTGTAAATAATGCTATGTCTGCAGAGGATGAACCACAAAATGTAAGGGTTTTATTCATTAGAATGGATTCTGAATCCATTTAAATCAGATAACAGGCCACATGAACACACAAAAGATCATGAAGGTCCTCATCCACTGCTCATCTTCTTAGACTAGCTCTAGCTTACTATCACATGGCTGTGCCAGAACTATCACGTTCTATTAACAGGATCAGGTCAGACTTCTCTGGACATCTGTGAAGACGGAGTGCAGGGCAATAAGCTCTGAAGTAAATCTGTTGTATGAAGGGGACATTATGTAGTAGCTGTTACATAAGCTTTAGATTAAATTTTACATTTTTTTTGTATTATTTTTTCCAGCTTGAGTTCACCATGCAGGAAGCTGTAAAATGTCTTCATGCCCTCGAGGAGTTCTGTCCCTCTAAAGATGACTACAGTAAACTGTGTCTGCTGCTCACACTGCCTCGACTGACCAATCACGCTGAGTTCAAGGCAAGACTAGATTTTTCTATGAATGAACATTTATTCTTCTTGTTCTGTTTCACATGGACCTGTATTTATTTTGTACCTTTACAATTTTCCAGGACTGGAATCCCAGCACGGCTAGAGTTCAGTGTTTTGAAGAGGCCTGCATGATGGTGGCAGAGTTCATCCCTGCAGATAGGAAGTTAAGTGAAGCTGGATTCAAAGCCAGTGGAGACCGACTGTTCCAGCTGCTTTTGAAGGGAGTCCTTTACGAGTGTTGTGTGGAGTTTTGCCAGGTTAAAATATAACTGGTTTGCCAGTGCATTATCATTAAGTTTATAGTTGATATTGAAGTGTTTATGGTTCTAAATTTGGTAAAATGCTTGTCCAGAGCAAGGCAACTGGGGAAGAGATCACAGAGAGCGAGGTACTGCTGGGAGTGGACATGCTGTGTGGAAATGGCTGTGATGACTTGGACCTGTCTCTTCTGTCCTGGATGCAGAATCTGTCTCACAATGTGTTCACCTGCGCCTTTGAGCAGAAACAGCTCAACATCCACGTGGACCGCTTAGTCAAGCCTGTGAAAACTGGCTATGCTGACCTCCTTACCCCTCTTATCAGCAAACTGTCTCCCTACCCCTCCTCTCCACTGCGGCGCCCCCAGTCTGCAGACACATACATGTCCCGCTCTCTGAATCCTGCACTGGACGGTCTGTCATATGGGCTCTCGGGACAGGAGAAGAGGGCAGGAGGGGGGGAGACAGGAGTGGGGAAAGGTGTGTCTCCCATGTCTCACTCATTTGCCAACTTTCATTATCCTGGAGCAGGCGGGCAAAGCCTGAGCCGCAGTCTCATGATGGAGACCTCCGACTGTCACAGTATATTTGAGGAATCCCCTGAAACGTAAGTGCTTGAAACTCATGTCAGCTTAGTGTTTTACAGAACACTAATGCAGTGTTCATTCAGTTTCTGAATCTCAGAAGTCTCAACATGATACATATTATAGTACACTGTCCATTCATGTCATCGATTTGGAAAACACCTGTCCATGTGTGCAAGGGATTTTTTTTAGGATAACTGCACTGGTACATTTAGTTATATTAGTAATTAGTAGTAGTTATAATAAACACTATGTAATTGCATAAAAGTGTAGTGTAAACTTGGGGTCCAACATTTCTGCAGGAGTTTTCTAGATAACATAATATTAAGCTGTTTTTGTCGGAAAGGTCGAGGACAGAAACTCCCGTGGATAAGATGCTGAGCTCTGGCAGCACTCCGACCACACGCCCGGCCTCAGCTCCAGGAGAGGAGGCTCCGTCACCGGGCTCTGCAGACAGAAACGAGGTACACCACTCTTCTTCTCTGCTTGTTCAGTTACTCATCATTATCCATGTTTATTTTTATGCGATTCGTATTGCTTGTATTAGTGTAAAAATTTAAGACATTATAAACTATCGGCACAGTGGTTAGAGTTGCTAGAACTCGCGCTTCACAGAAAGAAGGTTTCGAGTTTGACCCCTGAACCTCCGGGGCCTTTCTGTGCATGTTCTCCCCATGCACCCTATGACTGGGTTTCCTCCAGGCAGTCACGTTTCCCCCATCAACCCAAAACATGCACAATAGGCTATCCTCCAGCTAGCCAAGCCGAACTCAAGATCGGAGATGAAATGTAGGGATATTTCTAATCCTGTCATGATAACAAATTTTGAAGCATGACATATTGCTACAGAAAAATATCACAATAAGCGATAACATTGAAACTACTTCATGCTACTGACACAAAGCAGGATAATGACAGTTAATTTTAAAATGGACAATAATATTAAAATGTCTGAAATAATTAGTCATAAGAGTTACTTTTTCAACGGCCTACAGCTAAAATCTTTTTGTATTACAACAAAATTATCACAAATCTCCCCATTATTGCAAAGAAAATGTAGACACGATAAATATTAAACCCAAAAATATATTGTTCTAGCTTTAATGTATTGAACGATAAGTCAATAATTGGAATTATTGTGACAGGCCTAGATATTCCCTGTTTTATCTTCATATATTGCTTACATTCTGGCCTCACTTCATCTGAACTTCCCTTTAACATAATCCATGTATATCCTTTCTTCACAAATATACAGTTTTATTTTTGGTTCATGTGTCATCATGTAGTCAACAGCGAGTGTCCGGGGATGGTTGGTGTTACTTGACCCTTCTATGGTGTGCACTGTTTTTTCGACTTTGTTTTGTCTTACACAGACAGCAACATGGGGAATTACTCCCGGTGGGACTTAATAAGCACCTTCAACATGAGTCTTTATTATTGCCTTGAGATGTCTGTAAACATAGCCCTGAGATACATTTTCCTGTCAGTCTCATTCTTTCTATTATGAGCTCACTGTGCAGCTTGGTTTAAGTTTAGTGCTTTGTCCTGCCCTCCCTGTTTCCATAGAGACACAAATGAGGCCCCGATTGAGAGCAGACTTTGGGGCCATTGTAATCTCACTTGTCGTCTGCCCTGTTGTTCCTTTCACCCGTTTACTGGTCCAAAACTGTGAGGACGCCTCTCTCTCCCTCCTCAGCATTCTTGTTTTTCCCATGTTTCCCCATCAGATTCTTTAGACAGGATGTAAAAGACAGAGAAGGGAAGTGACCGGTATAGTAGCTGGCCAAACACTGTTGTTTTATATTGTATTTTTATATGGCTTATTTTAGAAATGCCTCTGTCTCTGGGGATGTTAGAGTTCACTGGGACTTAACTTTAATCAAACACACAAATGCAAAATGTGATTGTTAATGTTATTCAATGAGATGGTAAATATGCTTGTGAAAGGAATAAACATATTGTCTAAACTATAAAAGTGAAAACCAAAAGTGAGCGCTGCAGTGTTTTTCCTGGATATGAAGGGGCAAAACCAACTTGTAGAGCCATTATAAAACTACACAAACTCACAACATACAACTTTCCAAAGATATAATTTGGCAATACTTTTCATGATTTATGAATAGCCTTTAAAAGCACAAACTAATAATAATAATAATAATGAGTAATACCGTAACTCCTAAATGTTACCCCTTAACTCATAATGAACAAACTGATTCAGGCTTACGTTTTTGCGCAAGCTTAGTTAAGGCTAAGTAAGGTGTAGTTATTATAAAGCGGCACCTATAATTTCACACTATTTTCCCTCAGCTCCGTGACTCCACAGAGAAGTATGAGGAGTTCTACAGACAGCGCCTTCGTGTTCAGCAGCACCTGGAGCAGAAGCAGCAGCAGAGACAGATGTACCAGCAGATGCTCCTCGAGGGAGGGGTGCAGCAGGACCCTCCACCCACTGACATGCAGCACAGTCTGACTGAGAAGTTTCTAAACAGGTATGGGCACTGAAAGACATGCATTTGCTGACAATAGATTCCTAACACAAACACAGCATTTGTTTTGGAGTTAACAATCAGGGCAACAATAGCAAATATTTCTCGATCTGAGTCTGCTAGATACTTTTTTTGTTGTGGTTAAGTACTGGAAGATTAGGTGCATGACCAGAAATATAGACGGTGTTATGATGTTAATGTATTCTTCAGTCAGTCCCAGGTGGCTTTGGACAAATCCTCACTCCACCATCTGGGATAGGACCCCCCCCTATTTTTAAGGTGCACATTGACATGCTAAATTTATGCCTAAACATGGATCTTTGCCTTTGTTATAACACATTTAGTGAAAGGAAAGTGGCTTTTGTCCTTAAATTCCAATTTAAATTATCTTATATATTTTGCACAAATCTGATTACATATCTTACTATGAGGTCCTACCTGGGTATTCAACAAAATTATAATTTATTAACCTTAAAAGATAGGATTGAGAGATGTTTAAGAGAGTAATTCTAAATAACATAACAAACTAATACTAATTACACTGTATTGAAACCATTTTTGAGTTAAAACCTAATTCAACATTTGTAATTGTGTCTGGTGCTTTCAGATCCATCCAAAAGCTGGAGGAGCTCAATGTGGGGATGGAGAATTTAGGGGAGGACGTAAAGTCTTTGACCCAACAATATAATATGAATGGAAACTCCCCTGGGCCTGAGAACAATAACAACCCCCCATCTGTGACCCCAGAGCCAGGCAGGGTCCAAGGAGGTGAAGTGATCAGCAGTACTCCACAACGCACAGCAGGGGGCCGCACTGTCCCACCTCCCTCTGAATCCCCTGTCATTACACAAAGGTTTGTGTTTCTTTATATATAAATTTATACAGAATAAATGAGACTTTAAACTTTCCATACATACATAACTTTCTTTTGTTTTGTTACAGTGGACAAAAACACAAAGGACAAGGAGACTCTCTCAGCTCCATGACCAGAAGTAAAGAGGTAAGAATTCTAACAAACCACTATTGTACTACTGTATATACCATATTTCCTTTTCACAGAAAAAAAAACTGTATTCAATATTTTGTTTTAGGGTGACAAATCAAAAGCCCTTTTTGTACCAGTGCATACTCTAGAAGATTCTCAGGCTGTGCGTGCTGTCGCCTTTCATCCATCTGGGGCACTGTATGCTGTTGGGTCCAACTCTAAAACTTTACGAGTGTGTGCTTACCCTGAAACAATTGACAAAAGGTATAATGGACTACTACTGTAATAAGTTACTTAGCCATAGTGTTTGTAAATCAATGCACAATTAGTATTAGCATTTTGCGTGTGGTGAATCTAAATAAGTAAAAAATTACATATGCTTGTATTTTCAGTGGGTCCAGCCCAGTGAAGGCCCCGACTGTGCGCTTCAAACGAAACAAGCACCACAAAGGCTCCATCTACTGTGTAGCCTGGAGTCATTGCGGGCAGCTCCTGGCCACCGGCTCAAACGACAAATATGTCAAAGTGCTGCCCTTCAGTGCAGAAACGTGCAATGCCACAGGTCAGCCACACTATTTCTTACATGTACTCACACTGAGCCTCATTCATTAATGTTTTCTAAAAAATTTTGTAACTTCCACTTTAAGAAGACTGGGCGAACTCTCTGCTAGATTCACAACGTGTTCTGAAGCAGTCAGATTTCTTAAATGACAGTTGTACCTAATTCACCAACATCCAAATACCACGACACTCATTCACATTTTATTTACATGAAAATGAATATGTATTTACTAAGAAATACCCTCTAAACTTACAGATATGGTCAATATGGATTGGCATTACGCCATCTGAGGGCGCAAGGGAGAGTGAACAAGGAAGTCAGGTGGAGTGTGTGTACAGACCACGGCTCTTTTACCATTTCAGTAGAGATTTAAAATGTCTAATATTTAAGTCACCAAGTTTTATAGCTTATTTATCATGTTTTCAGCAAATAGGAAGGGAGGGGGGCGGGGGCGCATATGAGTGCACTCGCGTCATGGGGGGGTAATGATGGTGCGGGGGTGTTGAGTCCAGGGCAGTGACCACGTGCAGGGCTGTAACTGTGGCCCATATGGAGAGCATTGAGGCTGGGACAGGCTGAGGCTGTCACTGCAGCCTGTATAAAATCTTATTGAGCATGTGGTCTATTAGGTCTAACAAACACCTCAAAAATGTTATTGTATCACACAGTAATATTTTTGTAAGAAATACTGTAAGAAAATATATAACTTAGAATCATGAGGGAATTTGAATTTTGTGTTACATTATTAGAGTAATAATATTCTAAAACTACAATTTTTGTTCTTATGAGTGTTTCTGACTGTCCTAGAACAAGGATTTGTTCTCCTAGTAGAACATTTTTAGTTAAAACATTTTGCGAGTACCAAAAGTGCTCACAAGAAAGCCTTAAGTACAAATTTGTTCGTAAGAACACTTCATGAATGAGACCCATTGCTCTTAGAGTGGAACTCATTATGTTACTATTGATTTCTTTGTTTGTGATCCAGGCCCAGACCTGGAGTTCAGCATGCATGACGGCACCATCCGAGACTTGGCTTTTATGGAGGGGCCTGAAAGTGGTGGGGCCATCCTCATAAGTGCAGGAGCTGGAGACTGTAACATCTACACCACAGACTGTCAGAGAGGTCAGGGACTACACGCCCTAAGTGGGCACACAGGTATGGGCCTGTTCATGGTTTCTTTTTCAGTTTAGGATCTATGTCTAATGTCATTGTTTTGATTTAGGGCACATTTTGTCACTGTACACATGGGGAGGGTGGATGATTGCCTCTGGATCTCAGGACAAAACCGTGCGATTCTGGGATCTTAGGGTGCCTAGCTGTGTCCGTGTCGTGGGAACTGCTTTTCATGGATCAGGTATGACTTATTTTTTAATACAATATTAAAATTGTATTATTATTATTATTATTATTATTAATAATAATAATAATAATAATAATAATAATAATAATAATAATAATAATAATACCGGTAATAATAATACATTTGATTTATAATGCACTCTTCATTAAACAGAATGCTACAATAAAAATAACTTTAAAATACTAATTGCTAAAAGCTAAAAACATCAGCAGTAAGCTTTTCTAAATAAAAAGGTCTTTAAATTAGCTTTTAAAAAGTCCAGGCTCTGTTTGGCTCTCAGCTAGGCAAGGAGGCAATTCCACAGTCGCGGTGCAGCTGAAGAGAAGGCTCGGTGACCCATTGTACGGAGCCATGTGGGGGGGACCTGGAGGAGCATGCTGCCTGTAGATCTGAGGGTGCGGTTTGAGGATTGTACAGTGATCAGGTTTTGCAAATACAGTGGCACCTGACCAGTGATGCATTTATGGGTCAGCAGAAGAATTCTATACTCAATCCGGGATGAAACAGGGAGCCAAAGTAGTGATTTAAGAATGGGAGTGATATGTTCAAATTTCCTGACCTTCATTAGGATTCTGGGAGCGCTGTTTTGAATGTATTGCAGTTTTTGAATGTCCTTGACAGGAATCCCAACAAAAAAGTCCATTGCAGTAATCCAACCTTGAGGAGATAAAGGTGTGGACAAGTTTCTCTGCGTGTGGGAGGTTTGGAAGGGGGCGGAGTTTGGAGATGTTCCGTAGATGAAATGATGTCTTGCACAGATGTTTTATGTGGATCCAACTGTAACAGTGGAAGGACAACCCATGTCTGCTAATGACATGACCGAGGGGTAGCATGTAGATGGTAAAAAGGATGGGGCTGAGAACCAACCCCTGTGGAACAATACATGTGACAGGAAGAAGCCTGGACTTACTTCCACCCAACAGAACGCATTCAGTCTTGTCAGACAGGTTGGATTGGAACCACTGTTCCGACAAGCCAATGCTGTTGTGGAGGCGATTCAAGAGAATTGGTATGATCCACAGTGTCAAACGCTGCTGTAAGGTCGAGGAGAATGAGCAGAGATGGTGAACCTGCATCAGCTGTCATCAGTAGGTCATTTGTCACCCTGAGCAAAGCTGTTTCTGTGCTGTGGGCTGAACGAAAGCCTGACTGGAACCTCTCAAACAAGCCATTTCGCTTGAGATAGTTCTGAATTTGAGAGGCTGCTACCTTCTCTAGGACTTTGACAGAAAGGTGAGATTTGAAATAGGCCTGTAGTTGGCAAGCACCTCTGGATCTAATGAGGGCTTCTTTAGGATGGGATGGATGACAGCAGCTTTAAGGGAAGATGGGAGGTGTCCAGTTTGTAGTGTGTGAATGTCGGTTAATCTGCATGTCTTTTATCGGCCAAGACCATTTCACTGTGTAGTTCTACATATATTGAATAAATTATGATCCAATATCACTAGATCATACTTTAATCCATTCTTTTTCACTGTACAGGGAGTCCTGTCGCATCTGTTGCAGTTGATCCAAGTGCTCGTCTCCTAGCAACAGGGCAGGAGGACAGCGCGTGCATGTTGTACGACATCAGAGGGGGGCGTATTGTGCAGGTGTATCGTCCACACAGCAGTGATGTCCGCTCTGTGCGCTTCTCTCCTGGAGCGCACTACCTCCTCACTGGCTCTTATGACACTAAAGTTATGGTTGCTAACCTCCAAGGTATGTGTAAAGTCCTACCAGTAAAATAGCAACAAGTTCAAAGTATAAAAATCACAGTATATTTTGTTAACTTGATAAAATACTTGAATTTGTCTAAAGTAACAAAAACTATGCTGGTGTAGGTCTAGTGGTTAGCATTAGCATTACAAGAATGCAAAAATGTAATGGTGTATCATTGGCTCACTTGGTATTTCCAAAATTGTATTTATTTCTTCATTTTGTGTTTGTGTGTCCGTGTCTAGGTGATTTAACGAAGCCTCTGCCTCAGACTGTGGTGGGTGAACATGGAGACAAAGTAATTCAATGTCGATGGCACACTACAGACCTGTCGTTCCTCTCTTCCTCTGCGGACCGCACTGTCACACTCTGGACACACAGTCAGTAATGCACACCAACAGAGGAACATGGGACTGAGGGACATCCGAGATGGGACATAGGAAGTATAAAGATGCTGATCTACTCTCCTTTAACACACTGCTTTAGCCCAAGCCAGAAGTTGCGCAGGTATGCATAACAGGAATAGTGAGGAACCCCTGGGATTAATTAATAACATACATTGCATGCTCTGCTTTAAATTAATTTAGAAAAGTTTAGTTTTACATTTTACCTTAGTTTTACATGTGGTCTGATGCATGGACCTTAACTGACAAATCCTGAGGACATAGCTTTTGTAATGACTGGTGCCTTTATTTCTGTCTAAATTCAGAGTTGTTGTTTTTTTCAGTAAATATTGATTCAAAGTGTAATCTATTTTATGTGTAATGCTGCCGTTTTGGAAACCCATTGAAATCCAGAGTTTTTAAGCAGTCCTAGCCAAAAGGCACTGTCTTTGGACACTTCACCATCACCAGTACAAAATATGTTTTCATTGCAGCTTTAAACATAGATATTTGCCTGTACAGTCTAAAATATAAATGGGTGTTGTGCTGAAGCTATTATAGTGTCTTAACATTGACTTGCTTGCAGTGAAAGACAGTTCTTGTGTAAGCATCAAAGGGAAAGCTTGTTTATTCCTGCTACTGTACTGCAGTACCTTCAGATGAACAGTAGATGGCATAGTGAAGCTGACTTGAAGCACAGTTGTTTTAAGAGCCAGTATTTTAGTGTTTTATTCTTTAAACATTTGCACTTTTATATTTAGTTCTAAATTGATTAATTTACATATATGCATATTTATGTTTCTGTATAATATTGTAATGGAAAGGCCAACTAATACTTAACAGCAAAGGTGTACTTATCTTGTGTTTGTGTATTGTAGATATTTATGTTTTTGAACTGCCAGTGGCATTTGTATTAAGTCCTTTTAATTGTTTCTTAAAGTAACTTAATTAATTTAAAGCTAGCTAAAGTCTGACTGCCGGTACGTTCAATAAATTGTCTTTTACAAAAAGATCCATTTTGTGTTTACTGTAAAGGTTAAGAGCTCTTTTTTACCGAAATGAGGCTTTATTCCTCAGACATTAATCATTACATAGTACAAAAGAGTGTAATTTGAATGTACATATAATGATTCATTTTTTAAACAAACACTTAAAATATATTTTTAAAAACACTTTTCAAACGACCACACAAGTTCACACACACACTTGGCTACATAAGAGCGCTTTAGCTCAGCTAGCATTTCTGAGGCTACAGTGAGTGGTTGGGCGGCAGTGGACAGAATCATTTAAAAAGGGATAATGTGCAATATATACAAAGAAACAAATAGGGCAAAATGAAAATTGGACCAAACAATTTCCCTGATATTTTTTGAGCATCAATACAACACAAAAGTACTTAATACATAGTCGAAAACTGATAATACTTTGCTTTGTTTGGTCTTGACACCAGTTATTGCTGTCCATGTAGTGCTTTGACTTAGTGCTTTGCTGTTTAATTGGAGCTAGGTCTTGTAATGTTGGTTGACAAAGGCAGGGTTACACGCTGTTCATCCATACGTTTAGCTTGAGAGCGCATAATGAGACTGAAGAAGTCCTCATCTGGCACAGTTGGCCCACGAACTTGAGGGGCAGGCAGGGCACAGCGCTGGTCATCCAAACGAGACCCCTGGATGAGAAACAAATGGTTGGGATTGGCTTCAAAACTGATTACTACTTGTATTTTATTTAAATGTAGTCAGCTAATAGCACATACCTGGCACTTGACAAGCATGTCAAAGAAGTCATCATCAGGTTCAGCGTTGTCCGCATTGGCCATTAAGTGGCTAAGCACAGCCTGGCTGCTGTTTTGATTCAACCTCAAACCTGGGAGACTTCCACCGGGAGCTGCAGACTCCTCCAACCGACGACCGCGAACAGAGGACACATTTGCAGACTCGGACACTGCTACAATTTGAAACAAAAATTAAGTGTTAAAAGCATGTGAGTCTTTTTTAATTTAATCACACATGACTTGATGTAATGGTATAATTACATTTTCTCAGGGTTCTGGGTGGTGAGTCTTGGCTACTGCTCAGGGATAGCCTGCTGCCCTTATCCTGTATGGAGCAGCGCTGGTCATCCATGCGATTGCTCTGAAAGCGACTCAGCAAATCAAAGAATCCCTCATCTCCCAATGTCTCGGGGCTTGAACGCTATGACACACAAAGAATAAGTAAAAACATTAAATATGACTAAATAAATGGTTACTTATGACCCAGGTATTTCATACCTTCTGTGGTCCCTGCACATTAGCCTGACTTGTATCCAGTGTGTTGCTTGTATCTTGGAGGATTTTACTAGAGCCACCGGACTTGTACTTCTTCCCTCGCAGACGATTAACAAAGAATAACTTGGAGGAGCCCTTTCCCAAAGACTGCTTGGATGGTTTTGTCAGGATATCACTATTCCACTTCTGACCCTTGAAATTAAAATATAATATTGTTATAAAAAAAAATAAAAAATCTCACAATCAGATACACTCTAAGCCTCCCAGTAAGGTCTACTCCAGGGCATTGGAGAGGAGAGTCCAACAAATAATTGAACTTTGGATTCAGGAGGAGCAGTATGGTTTTCATCCCGGTCACGGAATACTGGGCCAGCTCTGTACTCTCCATAGGGTGCCCGAGGGCTCATGGGAGTTTCCCCAACCAGTCCACATGTGCTATATGGATCTGGAGAAGGCATTCGACCAGCAGGAGCTGTGCTCACATTGCCAGCAGTAAGTCAGACCAGTGCACACTGGACTCCACCAGTGATGCCCTTTGTCACCAGGTCTGTTCATTGTTTTTATGGACAGAATTTCTAGGCATAGTCAGAGAACAGAGGGTGTCCTGTTTGGGGACCATAGGATCTCATCTCTGCTATTTGCAGATGATGTTGTCTTGATGGATTCATCATGTGTGTGTGGAAAGGAAGTCTGGACCTCCCTGCTCAGACTTCTGTCTCCGTGACCCAGCCCCGGATAAAGCAGAAGAAAATGGATGGATGGACAATCTGATACATTAAATACTGTTCTTACATTTGGTTTATCAGGGGTGAGAGGCATCAGCTCCAGATTCTCCATGCTATGTCTTCTACTCAATCTGGGTCTGGCTCCTTTAATGACATATCATTTAGTTAATATTAATTGAGCTAAGAAAATAAGAGCGATATCCCCATCGATGATGTTACCGCGTGAGTTGTAGTCTGCATCCTTGTTGTCAGAGAGAGTTGAGTTATTTGTACTGTAGCTGAGACCCAGCACCATTTGGAGATCAGACACATTCATACGAGCCGTCAGTTCCCCACTTCTGTCCCCTGTCTGGAGAGATAAGACACAGGTATAGGTAATACATTTGTCAATATCTTAAATCTATAAAGCACATTAATCACTTTGCATTACATCTACATACCTCTCTGCATATCTCCAGGTGTTTCTCTGCAAAGTGCATGGCCTGGTCATGGTTTCCCAGAGCAGTGTGAGCATTTCCCAAGCTCCAGCACGCACGGCCCTCTCCAATCCTTGAACAGTACAAAACGATACAGTCATACAACAATTATAAACCTTCTTACTTGAACAGAGATGTTAAGTAACGATTTCAGGCTTGTGCAATTTTAAGCATATGGTATAGTCTTTAATGTGAAACCATTACCTGTCATTAAGGTCCTGAGCTATGATGAGATGTTTGAGGTGGTAGTCTATAGCCCTCTCATAGTCCTGCAGAAGTGTGTATGTGTTTCCCAAACTGTAGCAGGCTTGAGCCTCCACAGCGCGGTCCTTCAGCTGCCTTGCCAGTTGCAGCGTACGCCTAAATCATGAAGACATATCACACTCAACATACTGCATCATACAAATGTTAGTCATTATAAAGATTGTTTTAAACTTAGATGCCTACTTGTAATGTTCAGCTGCCACTTCAAACTCCCCCAAAAATATAAAAGCATTCCCTAAATTACAATAAGCACGTCTCTCAGCTGAACGATCTCCAAACTCTTTTGCTATGAGCAGACGCTAAAAACAAAAAAAGTTAGATCAGACTTTTATGCAAATACGCAAAAATCATACTTACAAATACAAATACATATAGTAAAATCAAACCTGTTCATGAGAAGAAACAGCTTTGCGGAAGTTCCCCAACAGATAGTGTGTGTTTCCAAGATTTCCATAGGTTCTACCCTGAGCAGCCCGATCTCCAAGCTCTTTCACTATGGCCAAGTTACCTCTGTAAGTGTACAAATTTATTTTAGCGGTTGGACTTCAATGTCTCAAGGCTTCTTTAATACATACTCATAGTACTCTGCCGCTTTTCCAAGAGCTTCCATAACCTCTTCAGGAAAATCACCAGGTTCAGCCCCACTCCAACAGATACTTTTGCCTTTGGCATGGTAGACATTGCCAAAGTTATACAGAGCTCTTGCCTGTCCAACCTAGCACAAAATGAGAATTTACCATCAGTGCTTCAAGATGAACAATGATAAGAGCCACTATTTCACTAATTACCGTATGTGGTTGTCTAACCTTGTCATTTATGTCCCTTGCTATGTCCAAATGCCTCTGACAGCAGACTATGGCCTCATCAAAGCGCCCCAGAACCTTCAAAGTGTTTCCAAGGTTTCCACTAGCTTTGGCTTCTCCAATAAGGTCACCGATTGTTCTGCAAGATGCACAAGGCGTTAAAGCAAAAATAATAATAATTTGACTGAAATCTTAAAATGTACTTTTACCTACGTAATTAATAAAAGTACTGTTTAACCCCTTTGCTGTGTCCAGTGGTGGACTAAGGATTTTGGGAGCCTAAAGAAAAATTTGAATATGCACTAGCATCTCTAGATTTTTTTTACATTGGCAGCCACGCAGATTTGCATTTTTTGGTGGTTCTTGTTGTTCTATATATGGATAATAGCTTACATGCAAACAAGAAATTGTTAAAAAACAGACCATATTTCCAGTATTTTGGAGCATTTTAAACTGTATAACTTTTCCAGTAGGGGAACTTTTTCTCTTTGCATAGATGTTGAATTGCCTACACAGTTCCACAGTATGGCACTGAACATATCCATTTTATATTTATTCAACTGTAGCTTCTATGGATAAAAAGAAAATCGCTGCATAATGGGTCAAGAGTCAGGACGTGGAATGCAAGCTGTGCGCTATTGACACAGACGTGTGGCGGACAGGTAAGACTTTTCTCTATAACCAGAGCGGACTCACGGTGGGATGTGGGAGCACCCACGTACAGGGATATGCGAGGAGTTGTGGTGCTGCGGCGGGTTTAGGCTCTGTGTGGCTCTCACAGTGCACGGACCAATTAGGGAAGCCCTGATGTTGGTGAAACGTGACAGGCAGAGAGATGGAGAGTGGTGGGTCTGAAAGCAATAAGGAACTGATTTCGAAAACGTGGGGCCATTTCATTGCCGTTTGGGGGCCCCACCTAACAGCCATAAAATACATATAATCTTTTTTTCCCCTTTGCACATGGGCCCTTTACACTGCTGGACTCCTTATACTACTGGACCCCAGGGCTTCAGTTCCAGTGTGCCTGTGCAGTGATGCAGGGTAGCTGCTACGCTGCTACTTGCATGCTGTTTACAAACGGAAAGTGGAGAGTTTAGATTGGGATCAAAGAAATACAGCTTGTGTCCGAAACACTAATTATTCTCTTCATGTCTAGGACCGACCCAGGCCTGTGTCATTTGAGGTTATGTTAAATTACGTTTATGGTCCGTTCAAAGTCTTAGTGGCACAATAAACTGTCAGGCAGGAGCAGAAATTATATTTTTAACATATGTATTGACGGAAATGTTTGCCTTATTTCTTCAATTGACAGAAATCAACTTTAAGCCCTGTAAATAATATCAACCATATGTCATGCTATTCTTTTGTTGTGGGGTTGTTCCTTGTTGTACCTGGTCAGCGTGAGATCATGCCGGTGAAACTCCAGAGCTTTGGCATAGTCATGTAGATGGAAGTAGGCGTTTCCCAGCTGGCTGTAGATGGCACTGAGCACCTGTAGGTCCTCTGTACCAACCTGGATGGCAGCTTCAAAGAAGGAGACCCCCGCTCTGTAGTCGCCCACTTTACAGAGCCGCTCCCCCTCCAGTGCCAACTCCAGGCAGGAAACCTCCATCCTACAGCACACAACACAAGGTCACTTCTTCAACCGTCAATGCAGACATTAGCGACAAGTTCAGCAATTCAAATACAGTTCCTCTCTTCAAAACCTGCAGAAAAGTGAAGCCTGAACATACTTTTTCTAGGCAAAAGCCCTCAAACAGGGAATGTTGTTTAGTTACTTCCTTCCGCCAACAGTGAAAAGAACAATGGGTTTAGCATGCACTGTTTATTATGGGTGGTCACACATCCTTTTTACCAAACTTTTGGGAATAGCGCTCTGACTTAAATTCAATGGGCAAAATTTAAAATGTAACTAAAATGATAAAACAATAAAAATGAGTAGAGTGGAAAACGTATGCCCTCAGTTGTTGTGTTTCACTTGTATCCAGTTTTTGTGGACCATTTAAATGTTACAATCAGTGTTTCACATAGACTGTTTACATCATGCCAAAACATTTCTACGCCATTCAAAGCTGCTTTAGCAGAGTAAAATTAAAAACCTAACATTGAAAATAAACAATGAAGGTATACCACATCATTGATTCATCATTATTGCTGTTACTATCGATGGCAATGGGAAGATTTTTTTAAATTTATCCAACATAAATAGATTTTATCATTCCCTAATCATTATAATTTGTGAACAAGGACATACATGATCTTGATGTCCTAAATACAAGCAAAAGCAGCTTAACATATTTCTAAATCCTAAATTACAAGGACACACTCTTGTTGATGAGGCATTTATCAGTTACAGTAGCTGAAGTGTTACTAGCCTACCTGCTGGCTTTTTGAGCTTTACAACAAAAACAGCAGCTGACTGAACAATTAAGAGGCATCTACCAGCGACCTCTTCAAAATAAACTTCCAGAGTCACCACTTTTCTCTTGTATATCCATTCAACCTTAGTTTCCCACCGCAAAAATAAATATGACTCAATACTAGCATTCATAAATCAAATAATTAATGCTTTCTTAATGATGGTATCAATAATATGACTCCATTGACGTCAGATATAAAAATATGCTCCACACATACGATAGTGGGATTAGCTTTGCGTACGAGCAAAGGAAACAGCTGATTCAGTATTTGTGAGACTAATCAGCTTGAGTTTCTTTGAGGCTCTCTCTTCTGACCTGGCCACTTCAGATAAGAGCTATAGCACACAGACAAATTACAACTGCCAAGTGGCTTTATTGAGATAGTAAAATAAAGTTATATTAAAGGTTGGTATAACATTAAAGTTCGTAAAATATTTTCCCTAAGAGAACAGCTGCTCTATTCAGACATTTGTGGTGCTCAACAATGGAAGCGGTGATTAATTTTTCAGTGCTTCGTAAATATTGAAACAAGAAAAAGAAGCCCATCCAATTTGGCAGGTAGCACCTGTTGCTGGGGCTATTTACCTGGATTGGGGCAGACAGCTGGCTGACAACACTTTTTGACAACTGCTGTGTCAACTGCTGTGTCAAACTCACACTAAAACAATAACAGCAAGGATACTACAGTTATTCTGTATAGAGTAATTCAAGATTGTTAAACATAAACGAAGATCTGATGCCAATCTAGCATTTATACTATATAACTAAGAAAAACTATACGATTAACAACTGAAACTGAAGCGGTCCCTACCTGTAACGAACATGAAAGGATTGTTCCTCAGGTTGCATGCTAACTACTGTGCCACCATTGGTATCCATTGAAGTGCATAATATGAGAGAAAATCCCAGTTTCGTTCCGGAAAAAATGTTGCCTTTAAAAATTACAAGTTGAAAAAAAATAAAACAAAAAATGTTATCACATTAAGTTGGCCAAAACCAGTCTCCATTTCAAAAGGACTGTGTGTGATTGGCCCATGTCAAATGTGGACAATGCAAACAAATGTGGACAATGGTTGTTACACAGCAGCAGATTTCTGAGCAGCAGTCCGTAGGCCGCATTCATATACTGCATGTTTTGCGTCACAGCCTCTCAATCTCCCGTCAGAGGGCTCTGTGGAGAGAACACAAGCTGTATGTGAAGCCTCTTTCTGGCCATATGATGCCATGGCAACACCAACCAAACACCAGCGTGCACAAATGGGGCAGGCAGGAAGTGAGGGAGCAAGGCACGAATAAATGGATGGGCACAGTCTAATACGGTGACTAACTAATGACTAATCTGCATGTGCAAGTCAATTAAAACAAGCTGAGCTAGGCATGAGACAAAAGGTATACAGACACTACGCAAGAAATGAGAAAACTTATAGCTCAAGGGAAGTAAAAGCACCTAACTGTAATCAACTGAATAATTTATTCTGAATTAAATATTCCCAAAAGATGTGTTGAAGTGCCTATAATACACTATTTTCTGATCTATGTTATAATATTGTTTTCTTGTCAAAAACATACCTGGAGTTGTGATTTGCTTCATTCACCCATGTTTTTCTCTCAAACAGAAAACACTCTGATCCACCTTGTGATGTCCTGTGGTAATATAGGAAGTGCTCCACTGTATTTTTAAACTCCATACACCTTAGAATCATTTGGATGATTTTACCCCTGGAATTGCCAATATCTATTGAACAAAAGGTAAAAAGTAGCTGTTAACTTGAAAACTATGCTTCATGACATTACATTTTGAAATTTGAAGATGTAGACAGAGTAATAATAAAAAGTTACTCAAACATGTCTGTTTTGACAAGGTAACAACATTGTAACATGGCTTAAAGCTCACAAGAATCAATTTTGTGTAATATAGGAGATTAAATTTAAAGAGCAGACCACAGAAAAAACACATTTCATAAAAGGAAACGTTTATGGGTTAACCAAGTGCAAACTATATTCAATTACACTTTTGACATAAGTTACACACACTATTCAAAATATCACACAACATGGAATGCCTTTTAATTTGCACTTCAAAAATGTTTATTCTAACAAGGATTTGTTAGAATAAACATTTTGCCCATTAAGCAATGTAGGTTAGCGCGTCAAACGACAACAATACAATGTTGTAAACATTAAAGTACAACCACTGTGAATCTAACTTCACAGTGGTTGTACTTTAATGTTTACAACATTGTATTGTTGTCGTTTGACGCGCTAACCTACATTGCTTAATGGGCAAAATGTTTATTCTAACAAATCCTTGTTAGAATAAACATTTTTGAAGTGCAAATTAAAAGGCATTCCATGTTGTGTGATATTTTGAATAGTGTGTGTAACTTATGTCAAAAGTGTAATTGAATATAGTTTGCACTTGGTTAACCCATAAACGTTTCCTTTTATGAAATGTGTTTTTTCTGTGGTCTGCTCTTTAAATTTAATCTCCTATATTACAGAAAATTGATTCTTGTGAGCTTTAAGCCATGTTACAATGTTGTTACCTTGTCAAAACAGACATGTTTGAGTAACTTTTTATTATTACTCTGTCTACATCTTCAAATTTCAAAATGTAATGTCATGAAGCATAGTTTTCAAGTTAACAGCTACTTTTTACCTTTTGTTCAATAGATATTGGCAATTCCAGGGGTAAAATCATCCAAATGATTCTAAGGTGTATGGAGTTTAAAAATACAGTGGAGCACTTCCTATATTACCACAGGACATCACAAGGTGGAACAGAGTGTTTTTTGTTTGAGAGAAAAACATGGGTGAATGAAGCAAATCAAACTCCAGGTATGTTTTTGACAAGAAAACAATATTATAACATAGATCAGAAAATAGTGTATTATGGGCCCTTCAACACAGCTTTTGGGAATATTTAATTCTGAATAAATTATTCAGTTGATT
Organism: Periophthalmus magnuspinnatus; assembly: GCF_009829125.3. Classification (NCBI taxonomy): domain Eukaryota; kingdom Metazoa; phylum Chordata; class Actinopteri; order Gobiiformes; family Gobiidae; genus Periophthalmus; species Periophthalmus magnuspinnatus. The sequence goes on along the minus strand of NC_047142.1, from coordinate 6,414,774 downwards.
ACAGTTAGGTGCTTTTACTTCCCTTGAGCTTTAAGTTTTCTCATTTCTTGCGTAGTGTCTGTATACCTTTTCTCTCATGCCTAGCTCAGCTTGTTTTAATTGACTTGCACATGCAGATTAGTCATTAGTTAGTCACCGTATTAGACTGTGCCCATCCATTTATTCGCGCCTTGCTCCCTCACTTCCTGCCTGCCCCATTTGTGCACGCTGGTGTTTGGTTGGTGTTGCCATGGCATCATATGGCCAGAAAGAGGCTTCACATACAGCTTGTGTTCTCTCCACAGAGCCCTCTGACGGGAGATTGAGAGGCTGTGACGCAAAACATGCAGTATATGAATGCGGCCTACGGACTGCTGCTCAGAAATCCGCTGCTGTGTAACAACCATTGTCCACATTTGTTTGCATTGTCCACATTTGACATGGGCCAATCACACACAGTCCTTTTGAAATGGAGACTGGTTTTGGCCAACTTAATGTGATAACATTTTTTGTTTTATTTTTTTTCAACTTGTAATTTTTAAAGGCAACATTTTTTCCGGAACGAAACTGGGATTTTCTCTCATATTATGCACTTCAATGGATACCAATGGTGGCACAGTAGTTAGCATGCAACCTGAGGAACAATCCTTTCATGTTCGTTACAGGTAGGGACCGCTTCAGTTTCAGTTGTTAATCGTATAGTTTTTCATAGTTATATAGTATAAATGCTAGATTGGCATCAGATCTTCGTTTATGTTTAACAATCTTGAATTACTCTATACAGAATAATTCAATTTTTCAATTCAATTCATTTATTTTTGTAACGCCCAAAATCACAACAACAGTTGTCTCGAAGGGCGTTCATGTTTTGGTTGATGGGGGAAACCGGAGTACCCGGAGGAAACCCATCCAGACACGGGGAGAAACATGAAAAACTCCACACAGAAAGGCCTGGTGACCCGGGGATCGAACCAACCTTCTTGCTGTGAGACATGAGTGATGGCACTCATCATAACTGTAGTATCCTTGCTGTTATTGTTTTAGTGTGAGTTTGACACAGCTGAGTTGTCAAAAAGTGTTGTCAGCCAGCTGTCTGCCCCAATCCAGGTAAATAGCCCCAGCAACAGGTGCTACCTGCCAAATTGGATGGGCTTCTTTTTCTTGTTTCAATATTTACGAAGCACTGAAAAATTAATCACCGCTTCCATTGTTGAGCACCACAAATGTCTGAATAGAGCAGCTGTTCTCTTAGGGAAAATATTTTACGAACTTTAATGTTATACCAACCTTTAATATAACTTTATTTTACTATCTCAATAAAGCCACTTGGCAGTTGTAATTTGTCTGTGTGCTATAGCTCTTATCTGAAGTGGCCAGGTCAGAAGAGAGAGCCTCAAAGAAACTCAAGCTGATTAGTCTCACAAATACTGAATCAGCTGTTTCCTTTGCTCGTACGCAAAGCTAATCCCACTATCGTATGTGTGGAGCATATTTTTATATCTGACGTCAATGGAGTCATATTATTGATACCATCATTAAGAAAGCATTAATTATTTGATTTATGAATGCTAGTATTGAGTCATATTTATTTTTGCGGTGGGAAACTAAGGTTGAATGGATATACAAGAGAAAAGTGGTGACTCTGGAAGTTTATTTTGAAGAGGTCGCTGGTAGATGCCTCTTAATTGTTCAGTCAGCTGCTGTTTTTGTTGTAAAGCTCAAAAAGCCAGCAGGTAGGCTAGTAACACTTCAGCTACTGTAACTGATAAATGCCTCATCAACAAGAGTGTGTCCTTGTAATTTAGGATTTAGAAATATGTTAAGCTGCTTTTGCTTGTATTTAGGACATCAAGATCATGTATGTCCTTGTTCACAAATTATAATGATTAGGGAATGATAAAATCTATTTATGTTGGATAAATTTAAAAAAATCTTCCCATTGCCATCGATAGTAACAGCAATAATGATGAATCAATGATGTGGTATACCTTCATTGTTTATTTTCAATGTTAGGTTTTTAATTTTACTCTGCTAAAGCAGCTTTGAATGGCGTAGAAATGTTTTGGCATGATGTAAACAGTCTATGTGAAACACTGATTGTAACATTTAAATGGTCCACAAAAACTGGATACAAGTGAAACACAACAACTGAGGGCATACGTTTTCCACTCTACTCATTTTTATTGTTTTATCATTTTAGTTACATTTTAAATTTTGCCCATTGAATTTAAGTCAGAGCGCTATTCCCAAAAGTTTGGTAAAAAGGATGTGTGACCACCCATAATAAACAGTGCATGCTAAACCCATTGTTCTTTTCACTGTTGGCGGAAGGAAGTAACTAAACAACATTCCCTGTTTGAGGGCTTTTGCCTAGAAAAAGTATGTTCAGGCTTCACTTTTCTGCAGGTTTTGAAGAGAGGAACTGTATTTGAATTGCTGAACTTGTCGCTAATGTCTGCATTGACGGTTGAAGAAGTGACCTTGTGTTGTGTGCTGTAGGATGGAGGTTTCCTGCCTGGAGTTGGCACTGGAGGGGGAGCGGCTCTGTAAAGTGGGCGACTACAGAGCGGGGGTCTCCTTCTTTGAAGCTGCCATCCAGGTTGGTACAGAGGACCTACAGGTGCTCAGTGCCATCTACAGCCAGCTGGGAAACGCCTACTTCCATCTACATGACTATGCCAAAGCTCTGGAGTTTCACCGGCATGATCTCACGCTGACCAGGTACAACAAGGAACAACCCCACAACAAAAGAATAGCATGACATATGGTTGATATTATTTACAGGGCTTAAAGTTGATTTCTGTCAATTGAAGAAATTAGGCAAACATTTCCGTCAATACATATGTTAAAAATATAATTTCTGCTCCTGCCTGACAGTTTATTGTGCCACTAAGACTTTGAACGGACCATTAACGTAATTTAACATAACCTCAAATGACACAGGCCTGGGTCGGTCCTAAACATGAAGAGAATAATTAGTGTTTCGGACACAAGCTGTATTTCTTTGATCCCAATCTAAACTCTCCACTTTCCGTCGTTTGTAAACAGCATGCAAGTAGCAGCGTAGCAGCTACCCTGCATCAATGCACAGGCACACTGGAACTGAAGCCCTGGGGTCCAGTAGTATAAGGAGTCCAGCAGTGTAAAGGGCCCATGTGCAAAGGGGAAAAAAAGATTATATGTATTTTATGGCTGTTAGGTGGGGCCCCCAAACGGCGATGAAATGGCCCCACGTTTTCGAAATCAGTTCCTTATTGCTTTCAGACCCACCACTCTCCATCTCTCTGCCTGTCACGTTTCACCAACATCAGGGCTTCCCTAATTGGTCCGTGCACTGTGAGAGCCACACAGAGCCTAAACCCGCCGCAGCACCACAACTCCTCGCATATCCCTGTACGTGGGTGCTCCCACATCCCACCGTGAGACCGCTCTGGTTATAGAGAAAAGTCTTACCTGTCCGCCACACGTCTGTGTCAATAGCGCACAGCTTGCATTCCACGTCCTGACTCTTGACCCATTATGCAGCGATTTTCTTTTTATCCATAGAAGCTACAGTTGAATAAATATAAGATGGATATGTTCAGTGCCATACTGTGGAACTGTGTAGGCAATTCAACATCTATGCAAAGAGAAAAAGTTCCCCTACTGGAAAAGTTATACAGTTTAAAATGCTCCAAAATACTGGAAATATGGTCTGTTTTTTAACAATTTCTTGTTTGCATGTAAGCTATTATCCATATATAGAACAACAAGAACCACCAAAAAATGCAAATCTGCGTGGCTGCCAATGTAAAAAAAATCTAGAGATGCTAGTGCATATTCAAATTTTTCTTTAGGCTCCCAAAATCCTTAGTCCACCACTGGACACAGCAAAGGGGTTAAACAGTACTTTTATTAATTACGTAGGTAAAAGTACATTTTAAGATTTCAGTCAAATTATTATTATTTTTGCTTTAACGCCTTGTGCATCTTGCAGAACAATCGGTGACCTTATTGGAGAAGCCAAAGCTAGTGGAAACCTTGGAAACACTTTGAAGGTTCTGGGGCGCTTTGATGAGGCCATAGTCTGCTGTCAGAGGCATTTGGACATAGCAAGGGACATAAATGACAAGGTTAGACAACCACATACGGTAATTAGTGAAATAGTGGCTCTTATCATTGTTCATCTTGAAGCACTGATGGTAAATTCTCATTTTGTGCTAGGTTGGACAGGCAAGAGCTCTGTATAACTTTGGCAATGTCTACCATGCCAAAGGCAAAAGTATCTGTTGGAGTGGGGCTGAACCTGGTGATTTTCCTGAAGAGGTTATGGAAGCTCTTGGAAAAGCGGCAGAGTACTATGAGTATGTATTAAAGAAGCCTTGAGACATTGAAGTCCAACCGCTAAAATAAATTTGTACACTTACAGAGGTAACTTGGCCATAGTGAAAGAGCTTGGAGATCGGGCTGCTCAGGGTAGAACCTATGGAAATCTTGGAAACACACACTATCTGTTGGGGAACTTCCGCAAAGCTGTTTCTTCTCATGAACAGGTTTGATTTTACTATATGTATTTGTATTTGTAAGTATGATTTTTGCGTATTTGCATAAAAGTCTGATCTAACTTTTTTTGTTTTTAGCGTCTGCTCATAGCAAAAGAGTTTGGAGATCGTTCAGCTGAGAGACGTGCTTATTGTAATTTAGGGAATGCTTTTATATTTTTGGGGGAGTTTGAAGTGGCAGCTGAACATTACAAGTAGGCATCTAAGTTTAAAACAATCTTTATAATGACTAACATTTGTATGATGCAGTATGTTGAGTGTGATATGTCTTCATGATTTAGGCGTACGCTGCAACTGGCAAGGCAGCTGAAGGACCGCGCTGTGGAGGCTCAAGCCTGCTACAGTTTGGGAAACACATACACACTTCTGCAGGACTATGAGAGGGCTATAGACTACCACCTCAAACATCTCATCATAGCTCAGGACCTTAATGACAGGTAATGGTTTCACATTAAAGACTATACCATATGCTTAAAATTGCACAAGCCTGAAATCGTTACTTAACATCTCTGTTCAAGTAAGAAGGTTTATAATTGTTGTATGACTGTATCGTTTTGTACTGTTCAAGGATTGGAGAGGGCCGTGCGTGCTGGAGCTTGGGAAATGCTCACACTGCTCTGGGAAACCATGACCAGGCCATGCACTTTGCAGAGAAACACCTGGAGATATGCAGAGAGGTATGTAGATGTAATGCAAAGTGATTAATGTGCTTTATAGATTTAAGATATTGACAAATGTATTACCTATACCTGTGTCTTATCTCTCCAGACAGGGGACAGAAGTGGGGAACTGACGGCTCGTATGAATGTGTCTGATCTCCAAATGGTGCTGGGTCTCAGCTACAGTACAAATAACTCAACTCTCTCTGACAACAAGGATGCAGACTACAACTCACGCGGTAACATCATCGATGGGGATATCGCTCTTATTTTCTTAGCTCAATTAATATTAACTAAATGATATGTCATTAAAGGAGCCAGACCCAGATTGAGTAGAAGACATAGCATGGAGAATCTGGAGCTGATGCCTCTCACCCCTGATAAACCAAATGTAAGAACAGTATTTAATGTATCAGATTGTCCATCCATCCATTTTCTTCTGCTTTATCCGGGGCTGGGTCACGGAGACAGAAGTCTGAGCAGGGAGGTCCAGACTTCCTTTCCACACACACATGATGAATCCATCAAGACAACATCATCTGCAAATAGCAGAGATGAGATCCTATGGTCCCCAAACAGGACACCCTCTGTTCTCTGACTATGCCTAGAAATTCTGTCCATAAAAACAATGAACAGACCTGGTGACAAAGGGCATCACTGGTGGAGTCCAGTGTGCACTGGTCTGACTTACTGCTGGCAATGTGAGCACAGCTCCTGCTGGTCGAATGCCTTCTCCAGATCCATATAGCACATGTGGACTGGTTGGGGAAACTCCCATGAGCCCTCGGGCACCCTATGGAGAGTACAGAGCTGGCCCAGTATTCCGTGACCGGGATGAAAACCATACTGCTCCTCCTGAATCCAAAGTTCAATTATTTGTTGGACTCTCCTCTCCAATGCCCTGGAGTAGACCTTACTGGGAGGCTTAGAGTGTATCTGATTGTGAGATTTTTTATTTTTTTTTATAACAATATTATATTTTAATTTCAAGGGTCAGAAGTGGAATAGTGATATCCTGACAAAACCATCCAAGCAGTCTTTGGGAAAGGGCTCCTCCAAGTTATTCTTTGTTAATCGTCTGCGAGGGAAGAAGTACAAGTCCGGTGGCTCTAGTAAAATCCTCCAAGATACAAGCAACACACTGGATACAAGTCAGGCTAATGTGCAGGGACCACAGAAGGTATGAAATACCTGGGTCATAAGTAACCATTTATTTAGTCATATTTAATGTTTTTACTTATTCTTTGTGTGTCATAGCGTTCAAGCCCCGAGACATTGGGAGATGAGGGATTCTTTGATTTGCTGAGTCGCTTTCAGAGCAATCGCATGGATGACCAGCGCTGCTCCATACAGGATAAGGGCAGCAGGCTATCCCTGAGCAGTAGCCAAGACTCACCACCCAGAACCCTGAGAAAATGTAATTATACCATTACATCAAGTCATGTGTGATTAAATTAAAAAAGACTCACATGCTTTTAACACTTAATTTTTGTTTCAAATTGTAGCAGTGTCCGAGTCTGCAAATGTGTCCTCTGTTCGCGGTCGTCGGTTGGAGGAGTCTGCAGCTCCCGGTGGAAGTCTCCCAGGTTTGAGGTTGAATCAAAACAGCAGCCAGGCTGTGCTTAGCCACTTAATGGCCAATGCGGACAACGCTGAACCTGATGATGACTTCTTTGACATGCTTGTCAAGTGCCAGGTATGTGCTATTAGCTGACTACATTTAAATAAAATACAAGTAGTAATCAGTTTTGAAGCCAATCCCAACCATTTGTTTCTCATCCAGGGGTCTCGTTTGGATGACCAGCGCTGTGCCCTGCCTGCCCCTCAAGTTCGTGGGCCAACTGTGCCAGATGAGGACTTCTTCAGTCTCATTATGCGCTCTCAAGCTAAACGTATGGATGAACAGCGTGTAACCCTGCCTTTGTCAACCAACATTACAAGACCTAGCTCCAATTAAACAGCAAAGCACTAAGTCAAAGCACTACATGGACAGCAATAACTGGTGTCAAGACCAAACAAAGCAAAGTATTATCAGTTTTCGACTATGTATTAAGTACTTTTGTGTTGTATTGATGCTCAAAAAATATCAGGGAAATTGTTTGGTCCAATTTTCATTTTGCCCTATTTGTTTCTTTGTATATATTGCACATTATCCCTTTTTAAATGATTCTGTCCACTGCCGCCCAACCACTCACTGTAGCCTCAGAAATGCTAGCTGAGCTAAAGCGCTCTTATGTAGCCAAGTGTGTGTGTGAACTTGTGTGGTCGTTTGAAAAGTGTTTTTAAAAATATATTTTAAGTGTTTGTTTAAAAAATGAATCATTATATGTACATTCAAATTACACTCTTTTGTACTATGTAATGATTAATGTCTGAGGAATAAAGCCTCATTTCGGTAAAAAAGAGCTCTTAACCTTTACAGTAAACACAAAATGGATCTTTTTGTAAAAGACAATTTATTGAACGTACCGGCAGTCAGACTTTAGCTAGCTTTAAATTAATTAAATTACTTTAAGAAACAATTAAAAGGACTTAATACAAATGCCACTGGCAGTTCAAAAACATAAATATCTACAATACACAAACACAAGATAAGTACACCTTTGCTGTTAAGTATTAGTTGGCCTTTCCATTACAATATTATACAGAAACATAAATATGCATATATGTAAATTAATCAATTTAGAACTAAATATAAAAGTGCAAATGTTTAAAGAATAAAACACTAAAATACTGGCTCTTAAAACAACTGTGCTTCAAGTCAGCTTCACTATGCCATCTACTGTTCATCTGAAGGTACTGCAGTACAGTAGCAGGAATAAACAAGCTTTCCCTTTGATGCTTACACAAGAACTGTCTTTCACTGCAAGCAAGTCAATGTTAAGACACTATAATAGCTTCAGCACAACACCCATTTATATTTTAGACTGTACAGGCAAATATCTATGTTTAAAGCTGCAATGAAAACATATTTTGTACTGGTGATGGTGAAGTGTCCAAAGACAGTGCCTTTTGGCTAGGACTGCTTAAAAACTCTGGATTTCAATGGGTTTCCAAAACGGCAGCATTACACATAAAATAGATTACACTTTGAATCAATATTTACTGAAAAAAACAACAACTCTGAATTTAGACAGAAATAAAGGCACCAGTCATTACAAAAGCTATGTCCTCAGGATTTGTCAGTTAAGGTCCATGCATCAGACCACATGTAAAACTAAGGTAAAATGTAAAACTAAACTTTTCTAAATTAATTTAAAGCAGAGCATGCAATGTATGTTATTAATTAATCCCAGGGGTTCCTCACTATTCCTGTTATGCATACCTGCGCAACTTCTGGCTTGGGCTAAAGCAGTGTGTTAAAGGAGAGTAGATCAGCATCTTTATACTTCCTATGTCCCATCTCGGATGTCCCTCAGTCCCATGTTCCTCTGTTGGTGTGCATTACTGACTGTGTGTCCAGAGTGTGACAGTGCGGTCCGCAGAGGAAGAGAGGAACGACAGGTCTGTAGTGTGCCATCGACATTGAATTACTTTGTCTCCATGTTCACCCACCACAGTCTGAGGCAGAGGCTTCGTTAAATCACCTAGACACGGACACACAAACACAAAATGAAGAAATAAATACAATTTTGGAAATACCAAGTGAGCCAATGATACACCATTACATTTTTGCATTCTTGTAATGCTAATGCTAACCACTAGACCTACACCAGCATAGTTTTTGTTACTTTAGACAAATTCAAGTATTTTATCAAGTTAACAAAATATACTGTGATTTTTATACTTTGAACTTGTTGCTATTTTACTGGTAGGACTTTACACATACCTTGGAGGTTAGCAACCATAACTTTAGTGTCATAAGAGCCAGTGAGGAGGTAGTGCGCTCCAGGAGAGAAGCGCACAGAGCGGACATCACTGCTGTGTGGACGATACACCTGCACAATACGCCCCCCTCTGATGTCGTACAACATGCACGCGCTGTCCTCCTGCCCTGTTGCTAGGAGACGAGCACTTGGATCAACTGCAACAGATGCGACAGGACTCCCTGTACAGTGAAAAAGAATGGATTAAAGTATGATCTAGTGATATTGGATCATAATTTATTCAATATATGTAGAACTACACAGTGAAATGGTCTTGGCCGATAAAAGACATGCAGATTAACCGACATTCACACACTACAAACTGGACACCTCCCATCTTCCCTTAAAGCTGCTGTCATCCATCCCATCCTAAAGAAGCCCTCATTAGATCCAGAGGTGCTTGCCAACTACAGGCCTATTTCAAATCTCACCTTTCTGTCAAAGTCCTAGAGAAGGTAGCAGCCTCTCAAATTCAGAACTATCTCAAGCGAAATGGCTTGTTTGAGAGGTTCCAGTCAGGCTTTCGTTCAGCCCACAGCACAGAAACAGCTTTGCTCAGGGTGACAAATGACCTACTGATGACAGCTGATGCAGGTTCACCATCTCTGCTCATTCTCCTCGACCTTACAGCAGCGTTTGACACTGTGGATCATACCAATTCTCTTGAATCGCCTCCACAACACCATTGGCTTGTCGGAACAGTGGTTCCAATCCAACCTGTCTGACAAGACTGAATGCGTTCTGTTGGGTGGAAGTAAGTCCAGGCTTCTTCCTGTCACATGTATTGTTCCACAGGGGTTGGTTCTCAGCCCCATCCTTTTTACCATCTACATGCTACCCCTCGGTCATGTCATTAGCAGACATGGGTTGTTCTTCCACTGTTACAGTTGGATCCACATAAAACATCTGTGCAAGACATCATTTCATCTACGGAACATCTCCAAACTCCGCCCCCTTCCAAACCTCCCACACGCAGAGAAACTTGTCCACACCTTTATCTCCTCAAGGTTGGATTACTGCAATGGACTTTTTTGTTGGGATTCCTGTCAAGGACATTCAAAAACTGCAATACATTCAAAACAGCGCTCCCAGAATCCTAATGAAGGTCAGGAAATTTGAACATATCACTCCCATTCTTAAATCACTACTTTGGCTCCCTGTTTCATCCCGGATTGAGTATAGAATTCTTCTGCTGACCCATAAATGCATCACTGGTCAGGTGCCACTGTATTTGCAAAACCTGATCACTGTACAATCCTCAAACCGCACCCTCAGATCTACAGGCAGCATGCTCCTCCAGGTCCCCCCCACATGGCTCCGTACAATGGGTCACCGAGCCTTCTCTTCAGCTGCACCGCGACTGTGGAATTGCCTCCTTGCCTAGCTGAGAGCCACACAGAGCCTGGACTTTTTAAAAGCTAATTTAAAGACCTTTTTATTTAGAAAAGCTTACTGCTGATGTTTTTAGCTTTTAGCAATTAGTATTTTAAAGTTATTTTTATTGTAGCATTCTGTTTAATGAAGAGTGCATTATAAATCAAATGTATTATTATTACCGGTATTATTATTATTATTATTAATAATAATAATAATATTACAATTTTAATATTGTATTAAAAAATAAGTCATACCTGATCCATGAAAAGCAGTTCCCACGACACGGACACAGCTGGGCACCCTAAGATCCCAGAATCGCACGGTTTTGTCCTGAGATCCAGAGGCAATCATCCACCCTCCCCATGTGTACAGTGACAAAATGTGCCCTAAATCAAAACACTGACATTAGACATAGATCCTAAACTGAAAAAGAAACCATGAACAGGCCCATACCTGTGTGCCCACTTAGGGCGTGTAGTCCCTGACCTCTCTGACAGTCTGTGGTGTAGATGTTACAGTCTCCAGCTCCTGCACTTATGAGGATGGCCCCACCACTTTCAGGCCCCTCCATAAAAGCCAAGTCTCGGATGGTGCCGTCATGCATGCTGAACTCCAGGTCTGGGCCTGGATCACAAACAAAGAAATCAATAGTAACATAATGAGTTCCACTCATTAGAGAGAGCAATGGGTCTCATTCATGAAGTGTTCTTACGAACAAATTTGTACTTAAGGCTTTCTTGTGAGCACTTTTGGTACTCGCAAAATGTTTTAACTAAAAATGTTCTACTAGGAGAACAAATCCTTGTTCTAGGACAGTCAGAAACACTCATAAGAACAAAAATTGTAGTTTTAGAATATTATTACTCTAATAATGTAACACAAAATTCAAATTCCCTCATGATTCTAAGTTATATATTTTCTTACAGTATTTCTTACAAAAATATTACTGTGTGATACAATAACATTTTTGAGGTGTTTGTTAGACCTAATAGACCACATGCTCAATAAGATTTTATACAGGCTGCAGTGACAGCCTCAGCCTGTCCCAGCCTCAATGCTCTCCATATGGGCCACAGTTACAGCCCTGCACGTGGTCACTGCCCTGGACTCAACACCCCCGCACCATCATTACCCCCCCATGACGCGAGTGCACTCATATGCGCCCCCGCCCCCCTCCCTTCCTATTTGCTGAAAACATGATAAATAAGCTATAAAACTTGGTGACTTAAATATTAGACATTTTAAATCTCTACTGAAATGGTAAAAGAGCCGTGGTCTGTACACACACTCCACCTGACTTCCTTGTTCACTCTCCCTTGCGGCCTCAGATGGTGTAATGCCAATCCTATATTGACCATATCTGTAAGTTTAGAGGGTATTTCTTAGTAAATACATATTCATTTTCATGTAAATAAAATGTGAATGAGTGTCGTGGTATTTGGATGTTGGTGAATTAGGTACAACTGTCATTTAAGAAATCTGACTGCTTCAGAACACGTTGTGAATCTAGCAGAGAGTTCGCACAGTCTTCTTAAAGTGGAAGTTACAAAATTTTTTAGAAAACATTCATGAATGAGGCTCAGTGTGAGTACATGTAAGAAATAGTGTGGCTGACCTGTGGCATTGCACGTTTCTGCACTGAAGGGCAGCACTTTGACATATTTGTCGTTTGAGCCGGTGGCCAGGAGCTGCCCGCAATGACTCCAGGCTACACAGTAGATGGAGCCTTTGTGGTGCTTGTTTCGTTTGAAGCGCACAGTCGGGGCCTTCACTGGGCTGGACCCACTGAAAATACAAGCATATGTAATTTTTTACTTATTTAGATTCACCACACGCAAAATGCAATACTAATACTAATTGTGCATTGATTTACAAACACTATGGCTAAGTAACTTATTACAGTAGTAGTCCATTATACCTTTTGTCAATTGTTTCAGGGTAAGCACACACTCGTAAAGTTTTAGAGTTGGACCCAACAGCATACAGTGCCCCGGATGGATGAAAGGCGACAGCACGCACAGCCTGAGAATCTTCTAGAGTATGCACTGGTACAAAAAGGGCTTTTGATTTGTCACCCTAAAACAAAATATTGAATACAGTTTTTTTTTCTGTGGAAAGGAAATATGGTATATACAGTAGTACAATAGTGGTTTGTTAGAATTCTTACCTCTTTACTTCTGGTCATGGAGCTGAGAGAGTCTCCTTGTCCTTTGTGTTTTTGTCCACTGTAACAAAACAAAAGAAAGTTATGTATGTATGGAAAGTTTAAAGTCTCATTTATTCTGTATAAATTTATATATAAAGAAACACAAACCTTTGTGTAATGACAGGGGATTCAGAGGGAGGTGGGACAGTGCGGCCCCCTGCTGTGCGTTGTGGAGTACTGCTGATCACTTCACCTCCTTGGACCCTGCCTGGCTCTGGGGTCACAGATGGGGGGTTGTTATTGTTCTCAGGCCCAGGGGAGTTTCCATTCATATTATATTGTTGGGTCAAAGACTTTACGTCCTCCCCTAAATTCTCCATCCCCACATTGAGCTCCTCCAGCTTTTGGATGGATCTGAAAGCACCAGACACAATTACATATGTTGAATTAGGTTTTAACTCAAAAATGGTTTCAATACAGTGTAATTAGTATTAGTTTGTTATGTTATTTAGAATTACTCTCTTAAACATCTCTCAATCCTATCTTTTAAGGTTAATAAATTATAATTCTGTTGAATACCCAGGTAGGACCTCATAGTAAGATATGTAATCAGATTTGTGCAAAATATATAAGATAATTAAAATTGGAGTTTAAGGACAAAAGCCACTTTCCTTTCACTAAATGTGTTATAACAAAGGCAAAGATCCATGTTTAGGCATAAATTTAGCATGTCAATGTGCACCTTAAAAATAGGGGGGGGGGGGGGGGGGGGGGTCCTATCCCAGATGGTGGAGTGAGGATTTGTCCAAAGCCACCTGGGACTGACTGAAGAATACATTAACATCATAACACCGTCTATATTTCTGGTCATGCACCTAATCTTCCAGTACTTAACTACAACAAAAAAAGTATCTAGCAGACTCAGATCGAGAAATATTTGCTATTGTTGCCCTGATTGTTAACTCCAAAACAAATGCTGTGTTTGTGTTAGGAATCTATTGTCAGCAAATGCATGTCTTTCAGTGCCCATACCTGTTTAGAAACTTCTCAGTCAGACTGTGCTGCATGTCAGTGGGTGGAGGGTCCTGCTGCACCCCTCCCTCGAGGAGCATCTGCTGGTACATCTGTCTCTGCTGCTGCTTCTGCTCCAGGTGCTGCTGAACACGAAGGCGCTGTCTGTAGAACTCCTCATACTTCTCTGTGGAGTCACGGAGCTGAGGGAAAATAGTGTGAAATTATAGGTGCCGCTTTATAATAACTACACCTTACTTAGCCTTAACTAAGCTTGCACAAAAACTTAAGCCTGAATCAGTTTGTTCATTATGAGTTAAGGGGTAACATTTACTAAGCCTGAATTATTCTAATTATTTGTTTGTGCTTTTAAAGGCTATTCATAAATCATGAAAAGTATTGCCAAATTATATCTTTGGAAAGTTGTATGTTGTGAGTTTGTGTAGTTTTATAATGGCTCTACAAGTTGGTTTTGCCCCTTCATATCCAGGAAAAACACTGCAGCGCTCACTTTTGGTTTTCACTTTTATAGTTTAGACAATATGTTTATTCCTTTCACAAGTATATTTACCATCTCATTGAATAACATTAACAATCACATTTTGCATTTGTGTGTTTGATTAAAGTTAAGTCCCAGTGAACTCTAACATCCCCAGAGACAGAGGCATTTCTAAAATAAGCCATATAAAAATACAATATAAAACAACAGTGTTTGGCCAGCTACTATACCGGTCACTTCCCTTCTCTGTCTTTTACATCCTGTCTAAAGAATCTGATGGGGAAACATGGGAAAAACAAGAATGCTGAGGAGGGAGAGAGAGGCGTCCTCACAGTTTTGGACCAGTAAACGGGTGAAAGGAACAACAGGGCAGACGACAAGTGAGATTACAATGGCCCCAAAGTCTGCTCTCAATCGGGGCCTCATTTGTGTCTCTATGGAAACAGGGAGGGCAGGACAAAGCACTAAACTTAAACTAAGCTGCACAGTGAGCTCATAATAGAAAGAATGAGACTGACAGGAAAATGTATCTCAGGGCTATGTTTACAGACATCTCAAGGCAATAATAAAGACTCATGTTGAAGGTGCTTATTAAGTCCCACCGGGAGTAATTCCCCATGTTGCTGTCTGTGTAAGACAAAACAAAGTCGAAAAAACAGTGCACACCATAGAAGGGTCAAGTAACACCAACCATCCCCGGACACTCGCTGTTGACTACATGATGACACATGAACCAAAAATAAAACTGTATATTTGTGAAGAAAGGATATACATGGATTATGTTAAAGGGAAGTTCAGATGAAGTGAGGCCAGAATGTAAGCAATATATGAAGATAAAACAGGGAATATCTAGGCCTGTCACAATAATTCCAATTATTGACTTATCGTTCAATACATTAAAGCTAGAACAATATATTTTTGGGTTTAATATTTATTGTGTCTACATTTTCTTTGCAATAATGGGGAGATTTGTGATAATTTTGTTGTAATACAAAAAGATTTTAGCTGTAGGCCGTTGAAAAAGTAACTCTTATGACTAATTATTTCAGACCTTTTAATATTATTGTCCATTTTAAAATTAACTGTCATTATCCTGCTTTGTGTCAGTAGCATGAAGTAGTTTCAATGTTATCGCTTATTGTGATATTTTTCTGTAGCAATATGTCATGCTTCAAAATTTGTTATCATGACAGGATTAGAAATATCCCTACATTTCATCTCCGATCTTGAGTTCGGCTTGGCTAGCTGGAGGATAGCCTATTGTGCATGTTTTGGGGTGATGGGGGAAACGTGACTGCCTGGAGGAAACCCAGTCATAGGGTGCATGGGGAGAACATGCACAGAAAGGCCCCGGAGGTTCAGGGGTCAAACTCGAAACCTTCTTTCTGTGAAGCGCGAGTTCTAGCAACTCTAACCACTGTGCCGATAGTTTATGTCTTAAATTTTTACACTAATACAAGCAATACGAATCGCATAAAAATAAACATGGATAATGATGAGTAACTGAACAAGCAGAGAAGAAGAGTGGTGTACCTCGTTTCTGTCTGCAGAGCCCGGTGACGGAGCCTCCTCTCCTGGAGCTGAGGCCGGGCGTGTGGTCGGAGTGCTGCCAGAGCTCAGCATCTTATCCACGGGAGTTTCTGTCCTCGACCTTTCCGACAAAAACAGCTTAATATTATGTTATCTAGAAAACTCCTGCAGAAATGTTGGACCCCACGTTTACACTACACTTTTATGCAATTACATAGTGTTTATTATAACTACTACTAATTACTAATATAACTAAATGTACCAGTGCAGTTATCCTAAAAAAAATCCCTTGCACACATGGACAGGTGTTTTCCAA
Organism: Periophthalmus magnuspinnatus; assembly: GCF_009829125.3. Classification (NCBI taxonomy): domain Eukaryota; kingdom Metazoa; phylum Chordata; class Actinopteri; order Gobiiformes; family Gobiidae; genus Periophthalmus; species Periophthalmus magnuspinnatus. Next base: position 6,398,850 of record NC_047142.1, on the reverse strand, counting down.
ATCGATGACATGAATGGACAATGTACTATAATATGTATCATGTTGAGACTGAGATGAACACTGCATTAGTGTTCTGTAAAACACTAAGCTGACATGAGTTTCAAGCACTTACGTTTCAGGGGATTCCTCAAATATACTGTGACAGTCGGAGGTCTCCATCATGAGACTGCGGCTCAGGCTTTGCCCGCCTGCTCCAGGATAATGAAAGTTGGCAAATGAGTGAGACATGGGAGACACACCTTTCCCCACTCCTGTCTCCCCCCCTCCTGCCCTCTTCTCCTGTCCCGAGAGCCCATATGACAGACCGTCCAGTGCAGGATTCAGAGAGCGGGACATGTATGTGTCTGCAGACTGGGGGCGCCGCAGTGGAGAGGAGGGGTAGGGAGACAGTTTGCTGATAAGAGGGGTAAGGAGGTCAGCATAGCCAGTTTTCACAGGCTTGACTAAGCGGTCCACGTGGATGTTGAGCTGTTTCTGCTCAAAGGCGCAGGTGAACACATTGTGAGACAGATTCTGCATCCAGGACAGAAGAGACAGGTCCAAGTCATCACAGCCATTTCCACACAGCATGTCCACTCCCAGCAGTACCTCGCTCTCTGTGATCTCTTCCCCAGTTGCCTTGCTCTGGACAAGCATTTTACCAAATTTAGAACCATAAACACTTCAATATCAACTATAAACTTAATGATAATGCACTGGCAAACCAGTTATATTTTAACCTGGCAAAACTCCACACAACACTCGTAAAGGACTCCCTTCAAAAGCAGCTGGAACAGTCGGTCTCCACTGGCTTTGAATCCAGCTTCACTTAACTTCCTATCTGCAGGGATGAACTCTGCCACCATCATGCAGGCCTCTTCAAAACACTGAACTCTAGCCGTGCTGGGATTCCAGTCCTGGAAAATTGTAAAGGTACAAAATAAATACAGGTCCATGTGAAACAGAACAAGAAGAATAAATGTTCATTCATAGAAAAATCTAGTCTTGCCTTGAACTCAGCGTGATTGGTCAGTCGAGGCAGTGTGAGCAGCAGACACAGTTTACTGTAGTCATCTTTAGAGGGACAGAACTCCTCGAGGGCATGAAGACATTTTACAGCTTCCTGCATGGTGAACTCAAGCTGGAAAACATAATACAAAAAAATGTAAAATTTAATCTAAAGCTTATGTAACAGCTACTACATAATGTCCCCTTCATACAACAGATTTACTTCAGAGCTTATTGCCCTGCACTCCGTCTTCACAGATGTCCAGAGAAGTCTGACCTGATCCTGTTAATAGAACGTGATAGTTCTGGAACAGCCATGTGATAGTAAGCTAGAGCTAGTCTAAGAAGATGAGCAGTGGATAAGGACCTTCATGATCTTTTGTGTGTTCATGTGGCCTGTTATCTGATTTAAATGGATTCAGAATCCATTCTAATGAATAAAACCCTTACATTTTGTGGTTCATCCTCTGCAGACATAGCATTATTTACACAAAGAGCCTCCAGAAACTTCTGCTTTAGAACAATGTAGCGGAACCTGAGGACCAGGACAGGATAAATTAGAAGAATTTACAAAATATAGTATATCTGCTAAAATGTTATATAGTAAATGTTTTTTGTAATCAACAGACCTTTTTCTGTCAAATTTGTCCATGCATTCCAAAGGCTGGATAAATTGCAAGACCTCATCCCACTGTCCATCAAGCACCAGTTGCCTTTAAAACACACACACAAATTACATTGGAGGCTAAGTGGTCACAACAGGAGTGCCTACATTAAAATGTTACTAAATTATAAATGTCCAAATATGGTGAATACAGTAGATTTCAAATCAAAGGGTCAGAGTTTATATTTTTCCATCAGTATAATCATTTAATCATATCATTTGATGTGAGGGACCCATGTTATACCTGAGAAAGAGCATGTCATCAGAGTACAGTCCATTGATGACCCCGCTCTCCTTCTCCAGTGCCAACATGCTGATGTGCAACTTTCTGGAGTTTAAGAAGTCCAGGATCACCTTAATAATCTCCACCTCCTTCACATTGATGGTTTCTTCTGCCGTCATGGTGTAGACGGGCTGACAACAACCAAGGACCACTCTGGACATATTCAACAAGAAAGATGCTAGAAATGCTGAGTAAACCTGCTCACATGATCACAACATTTTAGTTTGGGGCTAGTAAAGATACAGACATGAAAAAACATGTCAACGTCTGAAAACTATATACTCTGGTCGCTATAAACATCATATAATGTACATTTAGAACTGTGAGACTGAAGAAACAAGCTTATCCTTCTATAACAACATCAAACCAAACGCATCACTGCGGAGCTGCTAACATGTTAGCAACACTGGCTTTAGCCACAAGTCAGTGTCTCACAGGATTAACCAGCTTATTTAGCTCACAAAACTAGTAGGATTAATAACTAGATAATAATTAGATTGATAAAACACGGATCGTGTAAAGCAAAGCTAAATATCAGGCTAATTTCACTGTAGCTAATCAGGCCAAACAGAGCGAGGCATCACCCGCCTGTCCGCGCGGGCGGGGCGCACACTGGGCTCCACAAACACGATCTGTCTTTAAATAAGAAAGAGAAATAAAGATCACCTGTTAAAATATATACATGAGGTAATAACGCAGCTCCCCGACAGAACCCGCGCTGCTCACAGGCGCTGTCACGGCGGAATATGTCTCCGACTCCGGCTCCAGCTCCAGCGGGATGTTTCTGCGGCGAGCGCGCTGCAGCTCTGCCCTGCCCAGTCTGAGAACAGTCCACAGTCTGAACACAGTCCACACTCTGAGCACAGTCCACAGTCTGAACACAGTCCACAGTCTGAACACTGTCCACACTCTGAGCACTGTCCACAGTCTGAACACAGTCCACAGTCTGAACACAGTCCACAGTCTGAACACTGTCCACACTCTGAGCACAGTCCACAGTCTGAACACTGTCCACAGTCTGAGCACAGTCCACACTCTGAGCACAGTCCACAGTCTGAACACTGTCCACAGTCTGAGCACTGTCCACAGTCTGAACACTGTCCACAGTCTGAGCACAGTCCACAGTCTGAACACAGTCCACAGTCTGAACACAGTCCACAGTCTGAACACTGTCCACAGTCTGAGCACAGTCCACAGTCTGAACACAGTCCACAGTCTGAACACAGTCCACAGTCTGAACACTGTCCACAGTCTGAACACAGTCCACAGTCTGAGCACTGTCCACACTCTGAGCACAGTCCACAGTCTGAACACTGTCCACAGTCTGAGCACAGTCCACAGTCTGAGCACAGTCCACAGTCTGAGCACAGTCCACAGTCTGAACACTGTCCACAGTCTGAGCACAGTCCACAGTCTGAGCACAGTCCACAGTCTGAGCACTGTCCACAGTCTGAGCACAGTCCACAGTCTGAACACTGTCCACAGTCTGAGCACAGTCCACAGTCTGAGCACAGTCCACAGTCTGAGCACTGTCCACAGTCTGAACACAGTCCACAGTCTGAGCACTGTCCACAGTCTGAACACAGTCCACAGTCTGAGCACTGTCCACACTCTGAGCACTGTCCACAGTCTGAGCACAGTCCACAGTCTGAACACTGTCCACAGTCTGAACACTGTCCACAGTCTGAGCACAGTCCACAGTCTGAGCACAGTCCACAGTCTGAGCACAGTCCACAGTCTGAGCACTGTCCACAGTCTGAACACAGTCCACAGTCTGAGCACTGTCCACAGTCTGAACACAGTCCACAGTCTGAGCACTGTCCACAGTCTGAACACAGTCCACAGTCTGAGCACTGTCCACAGTCTGAACACAGTCCACAGTCTGAGCACTGTCCACAGTCTGAACACAGTCCACAGTCTGAGCACTGTCCACAGTCTGAACACAGTCCACAGTCTGAGCACTGTCCACACTCTGAGCACTGTCCACAGTCTGAGCACAGTCCACAGTCTGAACACTGTCCACAGTCTGAACACTGTCCACAGTCTGAGCACAGTCCACAGTCTGAGCACTGTCCACAGTCTAAGCACTGTCCACAGTCTGAGAACAGTCCAGCACTGCCTCCTTCAGCCGACACGAGCTCTTCACAACACATACAACACACACAATCTATCACCTCCACTCAGTATGCAAAATGCACCATGAGTGACCTGTGTCTGTGATTTATAGTCTACAGACACACCCACATACATCACATAATAATAGGCTAAGTACACTAAGTAAATAAATAAATACACCCCCCCCCCCCCCCCCCCCACACACACACACACACACACTTGATGAATGCTGAAAACACCAAGTTTTGATAGCAGGTATTTTAATAAAGCTTCAACATACTAAAACAAGTTCCATGAGCAATTGAGCATATTGAAAGGAAATTCCACATTGGGAAAAAGAACATTTTTGCATATCCATGATTTGTAAATTTCACCTCGATGCTTCTTTTTATCCACCCTATGAGCATTTAGCGCATTTTTGAAATTCACAGCTATTTAACCGCTTTAATACCTCACACATCAAATAAATGTCAATACCAAAAATATCTGTATATGCCAAAATATATCTGTACAGAGTCAACAGATGAAAAATGTAACAGTTATGCAAATAAGTGATAACAAAGAGATTAGACAGGCTGGTTACACATGATTTAAGTGCTATCATTTGTGTATTTACATGTGTGGGCAAAACCAAGATTTCATTGTTAAGACTATTATTATTATTAAAGTGACAGATCAGAGAAATGTTTGAAAGTTAACAGGACATTGGCAAATTGCACAGACACAGTGAGGGTTCTGTCCAAGACACATCAGATGATAGTCTCATTAGTAAAAAAAAAAAAAGGACAACTGCATTTTTGCATCTTTAGCGTAATAAAAGGCCACGTAACAGACATACAACATAGGCTACTGATACAAGATAAATAAAAAAGCTACTCCAACGCTACAGAAAGCTGTTCATTTCATTATATACAAAGTAGCATGACATACCGGTATTTTTAAATCAAAGTTACCATATATGTCAGCATGATCTAATTCAATAAATTAGAATATTGCAGGTGCGTCCTATGGTTCGATGGCACATTGCATCACATCATGTAAGACAATGTTATTTCTGGAGAGTAACAAAAATCACCTCCACGGCATGGCACTTCACTCCACACACATACACAAAATCAAACCATTTACAAGAGTTAAAAAAAAACAAAAAAACATGCCGGTTTAGCAGCAAATGTCTTCAATAAAGCGCTGCATCTTTCATATCTCTGATCAGACAGGCCATCTTTAGCGCTTTAGAATGCAGAGGAACCATGAATTTGACCTCTGACCCGTATGCAGACAGTCTCTCTTGCATCACAAAATAACAGATTACCGGTATTATAACAGGTGCTGACAAAACACTTGTTGTAATGTGCACCAGTGACACAAAACAAGCATAAGGCCACACAATGGACTAGAAATCAAAGTGCCTCTTGCAGAGACTTGACATTCAGTGCTTCAGTGGTTCAACTAAGGCATTTGTCCGCTTAGTATTTTGTTCTTTTTTGGCACATTTAAGTTCATACACATGCTGGCAAACACGAGACTGCACCCCCTTTAAATAATGCTGTTCTCATTTCCAGTTGTGATTCAGTCTGGGTACAAAATGCTTAAGGAAAATGTAGTCAGTCTTGTCATTTACTTGGGATGGAGCTTTTTAGGTGTTCCTTGTTTCTTGGTTTGCCACAGATGGCCTGCAATAGTGACTGCGTCCACACTCGCTGACATGGTTTTGGCTGGGATCTGGCTGAACTGTTTTCTGTCAGAGTTGTATTTGTAAATGTTCTCGATCATCTTTGCCGTGATGCTTTTTGGTCCTATTCCCGCCAGTTTGATGATCTCCTCGGACTCGGGGCAGTAAGTGTAGACAGACCTGAACTGGCATCCAGCATCACGGAATAAGACCAGGAAGTTGTTAGCTCCAGATTTCTCCATTTCCTGAGGACACAATATGAAGTCAGCCACCTTTTTTCCAGATTGCTAATTTAATAAAATAAGAATACAAATATTAATTTGAATACAAACGCACATCAAGTATTTTGTTTTTCTGCCCTTCGTTAACTTTGCCAGCCAAGCAGCAATGAGACAGAGCGTTCTGAATGATATGTTTGTTGGATTTGGCACTGGGTTCCTTGTACAGTTTGGGACCTACAAGTGCAAAATATAAGTATGAAAGAGATAAATACATAAACTATGATCTGCTTCAGTCCAAAATATTGTAGTGGTAGTTACCTGTATACTCAGTGTTGGAAGGAGTAGAGGAAGTGGTGGAGTCCACTTCCCAGTCCTTCTCATTTCGACTGCCAGCTGAAGGACATGAAGAAAAACCTCCCGCAGAATCTGGCCTAAAAATGGAAACAAAAACAGAACAATGAAAAATAAAATCACAATAAAACAATGAATGGAATAGTTAGTCACAATGAGGCAAAGCCATTTTAGCGAGTAGCATGAGGGAAAGCAAAGGCATGTTCAGCCAAGCAAAGTAACATATGAACAAAAGTACACTAGTAAAGCAGAGCGGAGCTAGCTTAAGGCCAAACAAACAGAAAAGGTCAAATGTGGGAAAAAACATTTAATTCATGAAATGTTATTCACTGTACACTGAGGTCCACTATGTCTAAACCTAAACCTCATTTTTACAAAACATTACTGACCTTCCCTTTTTTTCTTTGGAAAAACTCAGATAGAAGGGGACATGAGCAGTAGCAATTTTATTGCCCCTGATGGGAGCATGCAAATAAGAAAAGGGATTAAACAAATTGTCAGGACAGTGCTTTTTACAGAGTAACTTAAGGATAAAGGTTGACAGGACATAAAATTAGGAAGACACTTACAGTTTACATACATGTGAGTTAATAGAGCATAATAATAATTCAGATTCAGTAAGGAGTACAAATGCACAACATTAGGAATATAAACACAAGCTTGCAGATGCTGAAAAAACAGGTAAGCCTCACCTGTTGTTTTTCTTGTTATCAAGCTGATTGTCGTTGTCTGCCAAGTTGAGAGAAGCCAGAGATACACTGGACACAGAGTATCCTCGTGGACGCACTCCTGACAGAACGCAACCACAATGACACCATATTTCTGCTATACTTCTCCTACTTCTGTATTAAGAATGTTTGAATATTTTGTGTATGTGGCTGAATATTTTGTGTATGTGGCTGAATGTTTTGTGTATGTGGCTGAATATTTTGTGTATGTGGCTGAATGTTTTGTGTATGTGGCTGAATATTTTGTGTATGTGGCTGAATATTTTGTGTATGTGGCTGAATGTTTTGTGTATGTGGCTGAATATTTTGTGTATGTGGCTGAATGTTTTGTGTATGTGGCTGAATATTTTGTGTATGTGGCTGAATGTTTTGTGTATGTGGCTGAATATTTTGTGTATGTGGCTGAATGTTTTGTGTATGTGGCTGAATGTTTAGTGTATGTGGCTGAATATTTTGTGTATGTGGCTGAATATTTTGTGTATGTGGCTGAATGTTTTGTGTATGTGGCTGAATATTTTGTGTATGTGGCTGAATGTTTTGTGTATGTGGCTGAATATTTTGTGTATGTGGCTGAATATTTTGTGTATGTGGCTGAATGTTTTGTGTATGTGGCTGAATATTTTGTGTATGTGGCTGAATGTTTTGTGTATGTGGCTGAATATTTTGTGTATGTGGCTGAATGTTTTGTGTATGTGGCTGAATATTTTGTGTATATGGCTGAATGTTTTGTGTATGTGGCTGACCTGTGGCTCTGGCTGGTGTAGAGGACTCCAGGACGTCTCTGTGAATGGACTTGGGCCTGGCTTTCTTTTTCAGACTTCCAGATCGAGGTTTGACCACTTCATCCATGTCGTTCATGAGCTTCAACTGATTCCGTCTTAAAAACTCACATTTGATGTATTCACGTCGTGCCTTGTCTTCTTCTTTCTTTTGCTGCTCCTCCTCTGCTTTTAACCTGAACAAACACAGTTAACAGTTTACTTTACATTTCAGAATAAGACCTACCATGAGTTGAAAAATCATAATATCATGATGCCATTTACTGTATGCATTTTCTTTTCCACAAGGTCTAATAATTTAAAACAAAGTCAAACCAACCGTGCAGCTTCTTTCCTCTGCTCCTGATCCAGCTCTTGTTGCTGTTTCCTCTCCTGAGCCTCTTTCTCTCTCCTCAACCTCTTCTCCAGTAGAGCTGCTTTCTTTGCCGCCATATCCTCTTCTCCTTTCACATCATCCTAGATTTTGGTGGGGCAAAAGTAATATTGCTAATAATACATATTCTCATATCCACATGAATGACTTGAATTTTTGTATATTTAGCCAAATGCAGTGTATTCTTTCTCACTGGATTACTGGCAAAATACACAAGTCCTTTATCTCTCTAACTAAACTGTTTGGTCTATGTTCATGGTGCGTAGTTAGCCTAGATTCACATTGTATTGTTTTTGATAATCTCATGGTTGAAGGGGCACAGCCCAGCACATGTTATGTCAGAGTGACAATCCCTTTCAAGCCTGCATTCATCCTCACAGCATTTTTACAGTAAATACATGTCCATGAATGTACTTCTATTTATTGTATGTAACAGTAAAAACAGTACTTCAAAAACATTTTTCAGTACTAAGCACAGTTTATATTGCTATATTGTGGCCTACCTTGAAGAAGAATCCACAACACATTTTTTGCTCAGCCACACAAATCTCTTCCCCTGTGTCTCCCTCTTCATCCCCAAGTTTGAGTTCAGACAAAGCGACTTCCACCAGGTCACTTCGGTCCGGCCGACATTCAAACTTTGCCCCTTCTTGGACCTTTGACAGGGGCTGCTGCAGCACCTCTGCTGGTTTTGTTTGTGTGACCTTCTTTTTAGACAAACTCTGTGCTGCCTGTTTGTTGTGGTCCTGTGTCTGAAGTTGTGGAGCTGCTTCTCGAGCGCCTGCACTCTTTTCTGCACACTCCTCTTTGGCAGTTTCTTTATTGTCTTTATCATCACAGTTTTTGACTTCATCTGTTTTTTCATCATGCCCCAAGTAGGCAAAGGAGCTGAGCTGTGACTGCTGTGGGCTAAATCGCCTGAGCCTGGGCAGGCTGTCCACTGAAGTGGGCGTGTTCAGCATTCGACTGAAAGGTGTGACCTTTAAGTCATTGGGGCGAGGAGTTCGAGGTGTCCTGGCGTGGAAGGAGGCTGGTCTGCGCTTGAGTCCAGAGGAGGAGCGAGTGGGAGCTTGGGGAGAACCAGAGGAGGACAAGTTTGGAGACAAAGAGCCCACTGAACCACGGCCTGAACCTCGGCCTGTGACACTGCTGCTGCGCAGCTCACGGAGCTGTCTGTAGAAGCAAACACCACAATGGCAGTTTGTTAGCTACATTACATAATGCAGCTAGCAGCAATGTTGATTTTATTATAATAGAAGCTTTTACACTACAATTTTAAAGGTTTTTATCCCAAACAATGTGTAATGTTTGAAAATTATACCTGATTATATCACAGATGCCCATTATTGTACAGACCTGTGTGGTGATGGAGCTGGAGGGGGTATGACCCAGGCCTGCTGTTGTTGTTCTCTCATGGTCATGATCTTTTCCTGCTGCTGAGCCAGACGCTGCATCTCTGTTTGCAGAAAGCCGAGTGAAGAGTTCAACCTCTCAATGGAGCGGGTGTACTCAGACAAGTCAACCTCCCCAGGAGCAACACCTAAACAAATGAATTTAGCATTAATCAGGGTCCAAGGAAATTATTTGTTTTTGTGTGTTTTTGTATGTTTTTGTATCATGCAGTTACTCACCTTCTCTATCTTCACAGGGAGATTTTGGAGCTGCCCCATCAGGTTTGCACCTCTCTGCTCGTTCAATGTAGCTCGGGTCTGCTAATTTTGGAGAGGATAATGATTGGGGTGAGGGGTTTTCTGTTTCACTGGGACTGGGATTGACCCCTTTCCGTCTCACAACATTCAGAAACGCTGTTCTGCCCATTCTCTGCCGATGGTGAGTAAAAGCAGCCTCCACCTTTAAAAGTCATGACAAAATGAGTGTTTGTGAATGTGTGTTAGTTACATACAAAAGCTTTCATAGGGACTATAATAACTGCAAATGCGCACTACCTTCTTTTTCTGGGCTTCAATGGCTCTGCGCTTCTCTTCCAACTTCATCCTGAGTTGTATCATTTCTGAAGCAATCAGGTGAGAGGGGTCTCTGAGAGTTGGTGTTACAGGAGATGGAGATGTGATTGGCAGGGGAGGAGTAGATATCTACAAATACATAAATAAATAAATATTAACAGCATTTTAAATGGTAAAATATAAATATATAGCACCTTGCTGAAAAAGACAAACCTGAGTCTGAGTTTTTGCTGGACGTCCACATGGAACATTAACGTCTGAACTCTCGGGTGTGGTTCCTCCACTACTTCTTCCCTCTAACTTTCGGAACTTTTGCTCTGCAAAGCTGGTCATGCGGGTCATGGCTCCAGCTGAGCCAGAGGAGGATGTGGAGCATATTGTGTGGGACCTAGGCAGGCTGTGTGCAGGACCGGGGCTGCTCCTGTCAGCTCCATGGCCTCTCTCACTGTCAACATCGGAGTCAAAAACTCCTCTCCGCCCAGCGTCCCGGGAGCCCCTGTCCCGCTCGGGCAGTAGGCAGGACCTAGTCATGGCGTCACAGTCCTGGTCGATGTCTGAATAGTCTCTGAGAGAGGAGTCCTCATCCAGACTCTGGATGTCCTCAGTCCTCACATGGATACCAGTATCCACTTCCTCAGAGACAGAGTCATGCTCTTGGAGAAGGGCTTTGGCTGAGCCTGGTGCCTCACCCTGTGCTCCTGGTGGTTCTGAGGGCTCTGTCACGTGGAGATAGAACCCATCGCCAATCCCTAAACTGGCATGAGGCCTTTCTGAGTCATGGATTATCTTTAGAGCCTCCTCGATGCTTGGAGGGGTGGTCGGACTAATATGACCACTGTGGTTGCTATAGTGATTGGCAGAGGTACTTTCAGGTAGAACTCCATTTGAGTACCTATCAAGAGAGAAAGATAACTTATTTCAGAAGGTTCTTCAAAGTCAAAGTCTGAAAAAATAACAATTTAAATTTCTCATAACCTGCTTTGGTTTTTAATGGAGAATGTGTTGTTTCGCCCAACTGGTTTATGAGGGGAGAAGTCTTCCTCCTCTTCTATATGTCCACTCTGCCCATTTACAGTTATAGGCACCAGGGAGGGGTGGCTCTTCATGTTTCCTTGGGATGCATAGTGAACTTTGAATGCAAGGACATCACTGCTGACTGAGCGAGTCATGTGGAGGGAGGGGGGCTCACAGAGGGGAACAGGGGGACCTCCATCAAGGGGGATCTCAAAGGAGATTCCCCGGGAGGTGGTCCTAGGTTTGCAGGAGGGCAATTACATTAGTTTAACAGAAAAACAATAAAATAAAAACAAGCATATGTAGGATACAAAAATATAATGTGGGTAGACACCGTTTTTCTTTGGGCCAAGTCCCAACACTGCCATCTTCAAAAGACAAGGAGGATCTCTTCATTACACCTGCAAAAGGTTACAAAAGAGATATTAATTGCATCATATTTTGGTTAAATGCTATTGTTATGACAGACAAAGGATTGCAAGACATTTAGCTCCTAACACAAACTAAACCCAGTTGTTATTTTTTCCCAGGCACCACTAGAGGGTGTTCCATCAAAACAGAAGCATTGCCATTACTAGTTTTGATGATTCATCATTGTATTGTATTCAGTACTGTATTGAGCACATCCACTAGTGAGAGAAATGTATGATAGTGCCTGTGCTAACTCATTTGATTCAAATTAGGGTTTGTTAAAACGTGTGGTTAAAATGTTACTTACCCTCAGCTGGGACGTCATTTTCTGCATAGCTCTGTTTAACTGGACTGGTCACAGGAGCCATATTTCTACAGGATACTTCACAGGCTAGAGCAAAAACAATTACAGCACAATGACCAAGAAATATTGGTAGGTGGCACATTTATTATACATACAAATAGTAGATTGATAAAAAGAAGCTTAGTGCTCAATATGTCACTGTACCATTTGGGTCAAAGACTCTTGGCTGTACAAATGAGGGTTTCACCACTTCAAACCACCAGAAGAGCTCAGCCATAAACACCAGGTAATTACTCTATAAAAAAAAGTTAGATTACGTATCAAACACTACAACTTGATATCAACACACACAAAATAAAGTACTGTCTCAATAATGATCAGAATGTAACACTATAATCACAAAATTATACACCATATTTGGCATGTCAGTGAGGTTATAACCAGCCAACTGTTGCTAGGGAACTGGCTCAGAGGGACAATACACGCTTCATCGTCATCTGCCATATATCATGCATTAGACCTTTCAGATCCAAGTCCTCCATCTGGAATTTACATTATTACACGTTCTGTTTAAAGGTTGTTCCAGACAGTGAAAGATTTGTATATTCGTAAAATAAACAGGGTTTTAAGGCATTAATTTTAATCCAGTGCTGTTTGTTTACATGTTTTCAAATATTTCACTTTTTGTCTGAATCCGTTACAATTTGCATTTTAGTTTATTGCCTTAATTTATCAATGGTCTGTGTAAATACTGACATTTAAACCTTAAAAATACAAAACTCTACTATGTTAAATGATCTCTGACGTGGAGAAAAAATATCACATTAGTTCTCTGGTCTGTAATAACTGGATGGAAAGTTGGAAACAATGACAGAGGTTGGTTTCTATGCCAGGATCAGCTGCTTCATTGCTATTTACTTTCTTTTTGTAAAACCAAACCACTATTTAACTATTCACTGCAGACCCATTATACGCAGCACAGACTATTCACTGAACGGAGCCTCTTGTTTTGGAGGAAGGAAAGTCCCAGGCTCACGCAGACTGTGACTTGAATCTGAATGTTTTGACCCACGCTTGGTGCATTATGTTTACCCACACAATCTGCACTGTTCAGCAATGACACAGAGATAGACTGTCAGGCTGTGACTGCTGTATTAAGTGATAGTTTACTGGATAGAGACTGTGTTTTAATGAATCTATAGATGACTTTAAATTAGTTGAAACAAGGATAATAATCTTAATTTAGCGTAGAGTACTTTTTGGTGGATTATTTGTTTCAAGACTATTGTGTGGCAATACATTATTTCTTGTTTCAAGTCAATTTCTCCATGGGGTAATAACATTTTACTCACCCCATTGGCAAATTGGTCAGAAATGTGTTGAAACCAGTGAAATATTCTCTGTTAAAGGACCAATTAAATCTAAACTAGTCACAGCTAATAAAAGACAGATTATTATTATTATTTCAAGTAACTTTAAGGCATTTTAAGGCATTTACTGCTGTGTAGTTAATATATGCACAAAAAAGACAGAAAACACCCACTACTAGTCAGCAGTTGCTAACTTTTCCCTGCATGACTAATTTTTGCCAGTTTGTAATTTTCATTAGAACAAGTTTTTCCTACCTTTATGGAAGAATGGGCGTAGAGCATATCCTCCAGGCTGAAGTGGCAGCAGTGGTTGAGATTATTAGTGCAGAAGTCCTGGACCAGCTGTAGGTTGTACAGACTGTCGGCCAAAGACATGGTCTCTTTGAGGCAGATATCTGTGCAAGCAGAGAGGGAGGGGCCACAAACATCCAAACACACGCACAAGGGAGAGATTACACACAAAAACAGGGAGAGAAAAGATAACAGCATATAATTTTAAAGTTACAGGCCTTATATGTACCATTTTTCATATAATAGTGAGTGAAATTCCTACAGTATATCACATTGTGAAAAAATCTAACGGATGGGTGTTGCCTTAAAATAGTCATCAATATTTCACATGTTGAACTGGGAGTTGTTGAAATTTCTGTGGTGACAATATTTTTACTTTGTAGCCTGACTATTGTACTTAATTAAAGCAAATGGGTCATTTGGATCTTGGGTATGAATTAGGAAAGATAAAAAGAAGTTGGGATTCTAGTCTAAACTATAGCTTCTTCTGTCATTGTTTGGAAAAACTAAAAAATTGGTACAGGAGCTTAAAAATGCACCATCTTTTGTGATATGAAAATATTCTCACACACACAACAGATGTTAAATGTTCTTCTCATCGTGTCATTGTATATTAACCTGCACTTCTTTTTCGATTTGTTCAAACTGAGTATTTCACATCTGGCAAACATATGTGTGAGCTCATGCAAACTACAATCAATCCCATAAGCCAGTGAATGTTGTTTATGTTTGAAATAGCATCGCCGTCACATCCTCCTCATGACCAATCACAGCCCAACCCAAGGCATTTTTAGAGCAACGGCCGCAGGAGAGAGAGAGGGGAAACTCAGAGGGGAGACTTGGTTACTTCTTGTCTTGAGTCATCTATGAGTAATCCTTTGGTATTATAAGGTTTATGTTTTCACTTGTAGGGTATTCAATTTGGGTATTACAGAAAATTTCAACACAATTTACACCAACGTGTCATAACATCTTCTAACTATGACTTAGTGCCATAGAAAGTCCAAAGCCGGCAAAGCATGTCCATAGTGTGAATAGATGCTTCCTTTAAGTTTGGATCGAGGAGAATGGAGAGAAAAGCTATGATTGTAAAATCAAACCAAACATGAAAATGACTCAGTGTTTTCCCCATTATGTGCCATTTCTAAGGGAATAAATAGACTGTAGCCTTGTGGGTTGTACACAATGGGTGTGGCTGCAGACAGGGCCCACCTTCCAGTCTGACTGCCTGTGGACAGTAGAAGTGCAGCAGAGCCGTCAGAGTGCAGCCGTCTGTGTTGTCCTTCAGCAGGTTGTCCACCAGGGGGAGTACTGGGACATTTCTCTGCTGTGAAAGCTCTCTCCTGTAGCGAGCCTGAAACCATGGTAACGGCAAAAAGACATCACCTCTGTGTCGATGCTGGTGTCTGACGCTGGCTGGCGTTCATGCAGTACAATCAATCATACCCCCAGAAGCAAGGGAATGAAATAAATCTGTTAATTTGAAGCTCTCAGTCAAGTGTAAAATAGGAGTCAGGCTCAGGTAAAAGGTAATCATGCAAGAAAGACACCGAAATCACTTTTTATAAGACATCTACCACTGCTATTCCCTAGGCCAAGAATAGCAGTTTCTTTAAAGGCATTCATGGCATTAGTTCTACTTAAACCGTATACACACATGTGAACAGGGTCACAGTTCCATTTTACACCAAGTGGAGATGGGCCAAGATTTTCTCAGAGTGACCCTCAGTGCAATCACTTACATCTCGTACATAAAGATACTCTTGTTATATTTTAATATCACAGTATATTCATAATCTCTAAAACTGTGCTGATCTAACTGTACACTTAACTATCTTGAGGCATTTGCTTCCACATATGGAGGTCAGTAATAAGATGGGTAATTATCTTTGGGAGATGAGATTAACCAGGTGGATGTGCAAGAGGGCTACATGCAAGTAACACAAACAAAAATAGGGCGTTGTATTGGGTCTGGGTAGGATTATAATAACGTTTCTACAGAATGAATGGACTTACAGGTACAAGTCTCCAGTACCATTTGTTTAGAGACTGAGTGGATGGCAATAGAAGACAATATAAAAGGGGTTAGGCAGAAGGGGGTACAAATGAATAAAATAAGCAAAAACAACACCACGCCTTCCCTCTCAATATACAAGTAAAATGGCTGGTGCTAGATCATGTTTGTTTCATTACTGATTCAGCATTTGAGGGGCCATGGGGCATTTAATAATGAGGCTATGTCCTGATGGTGTAAAGTATATTAGAAATAGTATGCATGTTTTTATATAAATAACCATTTATTTCATATTTTCCCTTGTGGGATCGACTGAAGTTTGTTGCTAAACCAAAAATGGGAAAGCAGCTGACCAATGTTTTACAGTACACTATGTTATCCACACCATTTTAAAAGCATTATTTACACTGTGATTTCCCTGTAGCCAAAACCCATGACCAAACAGTGCGCAGCTATTTCACAAGCTGTGGTACATCAGCATTTAATAACAAATAATAACAACAAACATTACTACTATATGGTATAAGGGCTACTTTATTTATAATATTTTCTACCTTAAGACCCCAGTGAACAGGGTCATGGCCTGATAAGACACAGCAGTGTTGCATTATGGGTGAGTGTTAAGTGTTGGAGGACAGTAGCTGCTGCTGTGTGTCCACTGCAGTCACATGGGCCTTACATAACTGTGAACACTGCCTCTGTGTCAGCGCTCCATCAGAACTGCAGCTGACAGTGTCCACAAGAATCCCATCTTCCACATTGTACCACACAGCCTTTTCTCTCTGCTCAGATCTGTGGCTATTGCAGGATTCCATTGCAGCTTGTCCAATAATAAAATGCAAATCTGATTTCTAAGGATGCTCAGTGCGGCATGTGACAATGAGGGAGAGTTAAATGGGTGTTGTGTTTATAGCATTGAGCTATTTAAAGTCGTCTTAGAATGTACCACTATAAAATAAAATGCAAACATGAGTCCACGGTATTTTTGTATTGCAATAATAACTCCACCAACATCCATATCTGAATAATATTCTCAGAGTCTGGGTTGGTTCTACCTTTGTCCTATCATTCATATACTCCCAGTGATAGAGCTGATACTGGGCCTCCTTTTAAACTTTTTCTCTATGTGTTGATTGCATTTCTAAAACAGAACTACTTTCTAATAATCATTATCCATAATTTGTTCTTACTTTTTGGGTGTTATCCTGAAATGCAGCCTCTTTCAGCTTGTGCTCCTCCACAAGGATATCTCTCAGGTGTTCATTTACCTGCACAGACCAGAGTGATGGAGAGGTTTCTCACAAATATGTGCAGCACAATAAGAGGCTTGTGTTGAGGAGAGCAGAAATGTAGAAACCTCAGCATCAAAGCACAACCCTCAGCCAGTTAGTCACCAATGCTAAAAACTGTTCAAAGACAAAACAACACTTCAGTATTGACCATAACTTACAGTAAGTTTCTATTTAAAATCACAAACTTGTGCTTTTTTTTGCATTTGATGATGTAACATAGGAATGAGCCAGCGGATTCAGAGTGGGCTTACTTTGTGCGCACCAGGTCTGTGTCCTCAGGGCTCTACACAGACAATACGCCATGTGTTTTTATGTCTGTGAGTGTAAATTAATCTTGCATGTTTATCTCTGTGCCTTAAGGCTTCAAACAAGAGCAAATTTTTAACACAGAACTGAGAACAACCATGAGAACGGCAGGTTTTGGTTTGGCCAATGCTGAACCCCACAAGTCTTTGTCTTTTGTTGCTCAATATATTATCACAAACTTATAAAAGTGACTAAACTGGTCAAAAATGAATCCTAAAATATTCACTATGAGGGTAGTAAGTGGTATTAATACTCCACAAATTGCATAAGATAAAATAAAAATGTAAACAAGATCTATAGGCATCACTGACTGACCTCTCCATGTCGTCTCCTAGATTATCTGTGGCACTGAGGAGTTAAATTTAGTTCAACATGCTCCCTGGCATAAAATTCTTTCTTTCCTTTTAGTTTTTCCGTCTCCACAGCGACACCTGCAAATCAGATGTCTCGTAATGTTCAGTGATTTTCAATGATTTAAAGAACTATTTTGTGCAAGGTGCCCTTCATGCCCCTCCTGAGCATTGCGACAGACACAAATGATCCAATGGCAAGTGAATGAAACTGTGGCAGAAAATTAAGCGTACAGTGGTTGATAATGTTTTGTGTAAAGTATACAAACTCTTATTTCAGATTAAGAGATAAAACAGAATAGCTAAATGTATTCAATAAGCCTGGACTGACCTTGTTGATCCATGTGATGATGGCGTCCTCTGTGTCGTACGGCAGCTCCTGCACGTGTCCGTCGCAGAGAAACGGCTCGGCAGCAGAAAATCTGTTGATGCAGGACATAACGCGCTCCACGCTCACCATCTCCACAGTGTAGGCCATCATCAGAGTGTCTATGAGAGCCAAGTGGGAACTCTGAGGAGATATTTAATGCTTATTTTACTTTTAAAATATATATCACAAAGACTTTCCATTCGATCAAATCAATTAGTTACAACAAAAAATGTGACTTTACAAAAATGTACAAAACCAAAAAATATTACAATTTTAAAAAAAAAATCAGTGATCAGTGCTAACATTACAAAGACGCTATAAACATGTTGAACGGTAGAAGATTGATATTGTTTTTTTTTTGTTTGTTTGTTTGTTACCATACATTGTAAAAGAAAACATTGCAAAAAGATTGACAACCACATTATGCTACTGATATCAACCAAAAAAACAGTAACATAACCATCTTAAATGCATGAACAAAATTTAAAAAATAGTTAAATAAATAGCACTATAAAAAGATGTGTATTTTAGTAATAAACCATATAATAGTATGTATAAAATGTATGTATTTATCTTTTTTAATTGGTCCACACAGTTCAGGCAATAAATATAAAACCTACAGAAATGAATCTGTAACCTATTGAACCATGGGTACTTGTAACAGTATCGCAATTTTTGAAACCTACACTACCACTTACATATAGTCTTTGGGGCAGTTTTGAGAAACACCCATTGCTTTATTTGGAGCCATTCACATTTATAGTGTAGGCTGTTTTGGCAGCGCTCAACACCTATACAAAGCATGACATTATCCTGGCCTTTCTGATCTCATTCCAGGCCGGTCAGTCCTGGAGTCGTTCCCTTCCTTTTCCTGTCACACCGCTGGCTTTCACAAAAACATGTGGCTGTTTGTTTATGCTGAGCTCAGCATCTATCTGCAGTTCAACGGTCCAACATGAGGTACTCCTGCCGGTCCAGGTGACTCAAGGAAAAAGATGCAAACAACCATCATCTCACCAGAGTTTCAGCATAGACCTCTATTCAGGGCCACAAAGACAAATATAACAGCCCCAAATAACCAACGATAATGCTCATAGAGTCAAATCTCAACTAAATACATGTTATCTAAGTATGACAATTAGGTCAATAGAGAATTTTATATGTAACTAACGGACTAAGCCTTCACTCAAATATTTATTGACATTACAGTGTTACACGAATTCAGCAGATGTGGTCCAACAGCTGAAGGATATGTTCCAGTTTTTAAAATGTTTTTTACTGTGCAGATGCGCTTATAACAAACATGGTATATTTTGCCAGTAACGTTTATATGTTTATACATATTACCCAGTGAGGCGACGCTCCCCGGGGTTATGGAACTCAGTAACAGGCCCAGCCCTGGTCCCCCATGCAGGGCGTACTAACCCAGAGAAGAGCAGACTTCCCCGGGCTCTGGAGCTCCGTGACAGACAGGCCATGGCTCCTTTAACCTAAACCAGCCCCGGGCATCCCTCTCTGGGCTGCAGAGCTCCGTGAGAGACTGCCCCCTAGGTCCCTGGGTCTTGGAGACCAGCAGGGCCTACAGTCTCCAAAAGCTTGAGTCAATGTGGAGTGGCGTGAGCCACCTTCCCTTGTGGAGCAGCGTCATTCAGCTCCAGAGCTGACCTGGGTCGCTGTCCCAGCCAGAGGAAAGTTAAACATCAGCACATATTGTTTTTCATTCTTTTATGTTCAGGATATTGCAAGATTTTTGACATTGCAAACCTTCCCTTCAGACATAGTCCAGCTGGACTGACAGACAGACTAAAAAGAGACATGGCTGAGGGTCTTAAACAAATTAAACCTTATCCGACTGCATTGAAGTAGCATACAACTCTATATCTTGTAGAGGACTTATAAATTGACGTGTTGCTATTAGCTTAAGTGTGCCCTACACTCTGCTACTGTTGACATGGTATGAAGACATGTGCTGTCAATTACTATTATGTGTGTGCGAGCAGAGACATGTCTAGACCGCGCATGGTGACAGTCAGACATTCCATATAAGGCATTAACAACAGTAGCCACTGACCAGCAGTTGTAAGAGGTAGCAGGCTTTCCTTTACAAGATTAGGGCTGTGTTAGATTGACATTACACATCAAAGGGAGCAGCTGAGCAAATGCATTTGTGAACATCTCATGTGGCTGTCTAAGCAATTGTTTTTATTGACCACCATTACAACAACCTGTACAACAATCTGTCAAGTACGTGCAGACAAATAGTGATGATGTATTTGTCCAGCTAAAAGAATGACCTTGTAAAGTAGCATTCTAGCACAAACCTGTTACATCTCCCTATAGCTTTTATCTTGGGAAGGTTTTAGATGTATATAGACAAGAGATTGAGCTATATGGGTTTTTTCATGGCTGACGCTGATACCGTTTGTTTAGAATACAGAACAACTGATGGCTGATAAGCTCTACCGATATGTTTGGGCTGATATGAAGGGGCTGTTTTGGTCACTTTCCTCAAATTATGTAATTTAAATTAGTACAAACTGACACATAGGCCTTTTCACCACAAATCTTTAAGAGAGCAGTGTATCTCATTTAGTTCAGTTGTCTCTTTATATTTAAGTGTAAATATGTGTGTGTATGTTATAGGCAGCAAATCCACCAAAACAAAATATCAGACTGTGATTTAAGGCTGAAAGGCGATAAGCCAAAAAACAAAACAAAACAAAAAAAATTCTAAATGTCGGCCCAATATACCAGCCAACAGA
The DNA here is from genome assembly GCF_009829125.3 of Periophthalmus magnuspinnatus. Taxonomy (NCBI): domain Eukaryota; kingdom Metazoa; phylum Chordata; class Actinopteri; order Gobiiformes; family Gobiidae; genus Periophthalmus; species Periophthalmus magnuspinnatus. The sequence goes on along the minus strand of NC_047142.1, from coordinate 6,378,229 downwards.
TATATCTATTCGTGTCTAATATACAAGCTCTTTCTTCTTATTTTTACCACTGTGGAAATTTTTCTGCATTGTCTCATATGAAACAACTACTTCAGTCACCACTGAAGGCACAGATTGCATTGAAATTGGAATTAAAATGGTTGCAATAATGAAATAGCTAAGGCTGCAATTATTTTCATACAATATTTTCTGCCTCTCTAGGGTTTTATGTATGTATAAAACTTGCTAACCTAGTTTAGACGTAAAGTTCTAAAATACCAATAATAGTTAATATTTCAGATCTTTATTAAAGGCACTACTAGATTTAAATGTGCATCAATCTTGATTTTAAAACATAAATAACAAATCATCAAATTTTTCATCTCAAAATCACAATAACATTATTTAAAAATTGTTCAGGCTTAATAGTATTAGCAGATCACTTGGTATTGTTCTTGAAGGTGTGACTTTGAGCAGCCTTCACATGTGGGGAGCTCTCATTTGTGCACCAGACATGCTTTGGCCCCGCCCACCTTCATGCCGCAGTAGTGCACATCACGTTCTTCCTCTGCTTAACCTCCCCAATGCTCCCAGTACTTCATGTCTTTTCCCCTCCAACAGATGGTGGTGCAAAAAGTGGGCCTTTCCCACTTGGTTTTTGGCATATATTTGTTGTCATGGGAGCCAGGCAATACGTAATGGGACTCTAGTGATATTCTTCCTCTTTACACTCATCTTTCATTCATTCTAATGTGGGCAGTGCTTCCCTGTTTTTGGATCAAAGCCACATGGCAGTCCTTAAAATTTGTCCTCCACCTCCTCCCCCAATCTTCTCTGACATGTGAGTGAGTTTTTCCTTTTGTACATTATGTAAAAGCCTATGTGGTCATTCTGTAACCAAAATGAAAAGCCCAGACTTTCCCGCTTGACTTAACAGTTTCTACTCACTTTAGTGACAACAGAGATGGGTTAGTCTACTTAGTCCTCATAAAGATTACCAGACGATTAGACAGCTGAGAGCGACATAAAATCATTAAGCCACTACTCCTACCTTAAACAGCTTCAAATGCCACGTACATCACAAGCTGATGTAGTAGCATTGTTAGCATAAACACAGGAATTAAATTTGAATTTTTTTTTTCATTCAATAGTTGGGGGGAAAAGACAAGTGAGGAATGCTGAGGTAGAATGTGATACACTGGCATGAAGAGGAGGGGTGCACTGCAATGCAGACCCAATGTGAAGTCAGCACAAGTGGACGTTCTAGCCATATGTTTAGTGTTTTCAGTGCTTTGAGAAGTATTGACTTTAAATTATGCTATAAATGTCCTGCATCAAGTACATGAGCTTTATACTAATGACAAATCTGCAGGTATATATATGAGAAAATACTGTAACTATGGGTAATGTAGCAGATTTTTTTTAAGCAAATGAGACTAAAGATTAATGAGAATCAATGAAGAGAGAATTGGGCTAAAAATATGACAACAAATGCAAACAACAAACTAATTTGTGAACTTAACATTAAGTTATGGGCCTTACTATGGATTTAAAAATCTTAACATCAGTACTGGCAAATATCCTTAATATCCTCATTTGAGCATTTCAGTATGAAAAACAAAGCAATAAAAGTTCAAAGAACAAATTCTTATTTAAATCTGTTAGCATGTATACCCCTCACCATGTGTATGCCCCTCACCATGTGTATGCCCCCTCACCATGTGTATGCCCCTCACCATGTGTATGCCCCCTCACCATGTGTATGCCCCCTCACCATGTGTATGCCCCTCACCATGTGTATGCCCCCTCACCATGTGTATGCCCCTCACCATGTGTATGCCCCTCACCATGTGTATGCCCCTCACCATGTGTATGCCCCTCACCATGTGTATGCCCCTCACCATGTGTATGCCCCTCACCATGTGTATGCCCCTCACCATGTGTATGCCCCTCACCATGTGTATGCCCCTCACCATGTGTATGTCCCTCACCATGTGTATGCCCCTCACCATGTGTATGCCCCTCACCATGTGTATGCCCCTCACCATGTGTATGCCCCTCACCATGTGTATGTCCCTCACCATGTGTATGCCCCTCACCATGTGTATGTCCCTCACCATGTGTATGCCCCTCACCATGTGTATGTCCCTCACCATGTGTATGCCCCTCACCATGTGTATGCCCCTCACCATGTGTATGTCCCTCACCATGTGTATGCCCCTCACCATGTGTATGTCCCTCACCATGTGTATGCCCCCTCACCATGTGTATGGGCGTACTGGTTAGGTCCCTCTCGGTGACCAGTCTATCCTGGTCGGTGACATATAGGCCTTTCTGAGCCAGAGCCTGGATGATGGCGTTGTGTCCCAGCAGTGGTTTGACAGCGTCGCTGCGGAGGATCAGGCTGCCCGCTCTGCAGTACAGCTCTGCAGACTGCAGAAGACAGGCCACGGGGGGCTTAAGGTGCTCCTGGTTGTACTGGTCCCGATAGAAGGGCTCAACCAGCTCCTCTGGCACAGCATCTACAGCAGGAGAGAGAGACAAAGTTATTTCAGGCCAGTTCATGATCCAAAACACTATCATTACCACTGAAGCAAGCAGTCAGCAGGATACCAGAGCAAATGTTGTTGTTGCTATGGTTTCGTGACAGAGCTACAAGTTCAAATGCATTCTCTATAATAAAGGGAAAATCTGTAATTTCCATTAAAGCATGCATTTTATTTTTAGCTACAAAGTTTCTAAGAAGTGTCTGGAAAGTTACTGTTGTAACCAGCGTTAAAAAACTGTTACCAGAAGCAGGCTGCTGAACATAATGGCCAGGCCAGATGGGTTTTCAGCAGCTTTTTCAACATTTTATTTCTAAATACATCTTTATAGTACGGAGCCACACATGGGGCGCATTATAATCTATCTGATGTTTCAGCTGGCATTTTTACTGGTTCATAAAAAATAAAACAATACACAATAAATAAAGTGACCTCGAAAGGTGAAAGTGTGTCATCTGATTCCTTTTTGTAATCCCTGTGTTTGTCTAGCTTCACAACACACTGTTCTCTTTCAGAGCAGAGGTCAGTTATATTTACTCAAATAACCTTTTACTAAAAAACATATTTCTCAGAGTTGTTTTTACCAAACATTTACTCCTACTTGTTATAGATTTTACAGTGTAACACTACTCTTACTTGTGTATAAGTTTTTGTTATTTTTCCATTTCCAAGTGACCATTTTAGACAGGATTACATCAACTGTAAATTATAAATCTGATAGACAGTTACTCCTACTTGTTTCCAGAAATACTTTTGTACTCACTTCCTTGTACTTCTAATTGAGTAATATTATTTTGAAGTAACAGAAGTCCTGCTTGATAACACGTTTGGCTGCATAATTAGTATGTTGTCAAGATATTTTTGAGAGTAGTCAAGTAGTTTCTTTGACTTATCTGAACCAACCCACCAAACCCATACTGTTGCTTCTTGTCATTAACTCACTGCCCTGACTCACAGCTACACTACTCATCAAGCTGTCATAGGACATAATGCATACACTATGTTTAGGAATGTGTTCAGTGTATTTATGGTGTGAGTGGGCACATTTCCTTTGACTTCTGAATCACCCTACAACAAGCAAGCTAGTCCTGCAATAATCCACGCTACGAGAAACACTTGGAGACCCCTCTTTCAAACAGTATACTATCTCACTCACAATGGTACAAATAGTGCTATGGGTTCTTTGTTTTGGCACTACTAAATGAACAATGAACAAGCATATTGCTAGGCCTTATACATATTTTTGGAACTATATCAGTTATAATAATGTTTTTCATTGGCCCATTCTTGCCCTTTTTAACTTTTTTTTAACTTTATGTTGCACTAACCAGGAACAGTAAACAAACAATCTTCTTTGACAGTGGTCTTAAGTAACTATTAATTAAATATATAAAGTTTAGCCTCACTCAAAGCTTGTGATCCCACCACAGCCGTTTTCAGTAGTGGTGGTGGTTGGTACAGTGCCTCTAGCCTGTGAACTAAAAGAGCTATTTAAAGCACCACACAGATGTTAGACAATTCTTATTTGTGCTTCATATCAAATCATCTAGATATAATCCCCTAGAACACACAAGGTATGGTCTTCTTAAGAGATATTCAGAGGTACTTGTTACAGTACATCACAACTGAATTGAAAATGCAATAAGAAATGGTGCAATTATGAAATTGCAAAGATTGTCCAAATAATGTCCTTTGCAAAGTACAACATTTTTTATTTACAAACCAGCTAACCCTTTAGTTTAGACACACATGTTTTGAAATGCTTTGGATTCTTGTATTAGTTTAGCAGCTCCTGGATGTGTTTAAAATGTGCACCGTGTGAACTGAATTGAAAACATTTGCAAATCTAATTACAATTGCAATTATTGTCAGAAAAACAATTGCGATAAGGTTTTTTTTCCAAGTTTTCCGAGTTTTCCTGGTTACTTCAAGTTTCAAAAAATTCTGCTAGGTCAACTGAAACCCCTCTCTTTGTGTAGTAGAGAGGAAACTGCCAGGAAGTAGCTGCTACAGGAAAGGCAGGCATGGACAAGACTGCTGCTGGACTCCCCAGGGACTCTGAATCATAAGGGCTCATGGTCAACAATGTTTATCTCTACTGCCATTATCATTTCTCAACATGAAATAAAATTAAACCTATTGTGTTCCAGCTTTATAGCTATTACACAAATTAGATTTGAAGTTCATGAAATTAGATTAGACATTCGTAACGTTGATAACAATGTGACTCCTCGCGCAGCCTTCTTCGCCTTGGTTTAAAAATGCCTCGACAGACCAATACCATGTGACTCAGCTTTCATCTGGTTTGAAGCATTTAACTTAAAGTATATACAGTCACCTAAAGCAGTTATTTTAATGACTGATGTTAACTGTCTGCTAAGCTCAGTTGCTTTCACAGGATGTATCATAAAAACCTATTGAAAGAATGATTGTCCCGGTTTCATTGTTTTTGGAGATAAGCATAAAAGAGGTCAAATATTCTTAACCTTTAGCAACTTTTTGGTTTTCGTTTCCCTGGTTTCTTACATTAACCTTTACTAATTTTCACTGGTTCAGGATAATCATAGCAGCAAAAATCAGGCATTCAGTGTAAAAGTAGAACATGATATTAAAGTTGTAATACTTTGTCGGTACATCCAGTTCCAAATGAATACGATTAAATAATAATAATAAATAATAAACAATAATACAAAATAATACAATGGCATCTCACAATTAACATGGAGAAATGTGTTAATAAAAATAAAGGGTGAAGTAGGTTAATTGGTATTTAACAAAGATTATAGGATTACTATTAGGATCACTTTGAAAAGGAGGTATCAATATTATTTTTTATTAAAAGACCTGTTGCTGTCTATGGTCTATTAAACAAAAAGTGCTACAATGATTGTTTCAACAGTTCAACAAACAGTTGGACTTGTACAGGTCACACTTGTGTTAATATTGAGTTCTGAATGTTCAGAACATATAATTCTGCTGTTTATTAGGAGTGTTCCACTATGGTCCATCTGTTCAATCTGGGACAAACAGGACTCTGAGGACCGGCCATGAATCGGGGCCACAGTTCTCGTCTTGCCTCACCGGGACTTTAAAGTGTGTCACAAGAAAGATGGGAAAAGCAACATGACAACTTTATGCTAAAGTTTAACTGTAACTGTACAAAGTGCCTGGATTTTACTATAAACTAACATCCATTTCAAAAACATTAGGTAATTGGTTTAGGACTGGGTCTTTTGATGTGTCATCTCTCTGTGTGTGGCTCTTGGACAGTCCAGACAGAGTAAGTCTACAGTATATGAAGAAACAGCTGTTTAAGTGTTCATTAGAAGCTTTGGGCTCCAGAGTCACTCAGCCTTAATGACACTGAGGTCTCTGTTAGACCACAGGGACTACACAGCAGACAAGAAAAGAAACAAAGATGAAGAATGAAAGCAGTATTAATAACACAATCTTTTCATAATGGAGGGAACTCACTACAGAGACTGAATGGTGCATGTTCACCAGTATAGTAATTGTTATTCGATATATTGTTAGATGGACAATATAGGCCTACAACCAGTCTGCACACTGTGCACTTTATTGTGCATTTACAACTGAATATACTGTTCACACAATAAAGATCTGAAACAGACCAGTGGAAACTCAAACATGTTTCTGTGTGCTTGATTTGGGGTGTCACTTAGTACATCAGTGCACTGACAGTGGTCTGTCAGCCAAACACTGAGGTTACATAAGCGGCTTTACAGCAGGGAATAATTAGCTAAAGTCCAGCAACAAGTTAAACCCTGACATCAAAACTGACTTAGTGGATAGGACCTATGACCTGAAGTCAGACAGTCATGTGCAAGAGAATCAATGTAACAGCAGAGCTATGCATGACTCAAGGAGAATGACTTGTTTCCATAACAATATAATCCCAATGAGGTTAGGAGCCACCTACCAGAGCCAAAGGCTTTGGCCACGAGCCACGTCAAGCTACAGGAGATCTTGGCCCTGGTGAAGTCATAGTGGTCAAAGCTCTTAATTGTGGGTACAATGAATGTGCGTTTCATCCCTCTGTCGTCTGCTGCATCTCCCATCTTTCCCTCCGCGTGTCAGGCCCGGGACCGCTAGGCTGGAGGAGCAGTCAGCCAGAGGAAGTCCTCTTGACTGCGGATGACATCCCGACCAGAGGAATTCAATGCAGCAAAACCTCCCCCTTCTCCAGGAAAATATGGAAAACTTTACGCAGACGCACGGCGACTTGGCGTAGGCTATACCAAATAGTCTGTTACATCAGCACCATCTTGACTTTAACGTCCAGCTTTTTACAGTCTGGAAGAAGCGGAGAGCAGTTTTCAGAAGGATTCCTGAAGATTCCCATTCCCTGATATAAATCTCATCAGCAAAGCGGAGCGGCTCGTGTGCGTCAAAAGCCACAGCACATCCCACACGACCATTTGAGAGATGAAACTCCCCGCGCGTCCATGTTTCCTTCTTTTTGCTCTTATAACTGTTTTCCTCCGCTCCCTCTATCTCGGTGAAGTCTCCACTGCGCTTTTCCTGCCGCACTGGTCAAACAGGAGGGAGCCGACAGCGCATGCGCTCTCCACCCACCCAGTCTTTTCAGTCATTACAGTGTCGTGTAACCAGGAGGGGTCCACTTGTGGGAATACACTGGTATAAATACAAGATTATCACTAGACTATGTGACAGCAATTCATTATTAATTTGACAAGAATGAGGATTAGAGACAACTTGGGTATCCTTTCCATGAATATGTGTAAGCAAGCAGAACCAGTTTTAAAGTTGCCCAAACTGAAATGACAAACATGGGCCTACCTACAGCTCTATCCTTCTGTAATAGTATAGAATATCTCTCAATATGCTGATTATTTAAAAGCCTGCACGCTGTCACTTTAAGTAGCCTGTGCCTGTATATTAATCACTCTACATTATTATATATCTTTTACAAAATCACACAGGACCATAAGGTAAAAAATCATTTAATTTGTTACGAGCCACTTAGTGATCAGAAGCAAATATCAACAGCATCCTCTAGTGGTAAAAACAGTCTGTTGCATTCCAAGTGTAAAAATGGCTCCATACTTGACAGTAGATGGCAGCACTTTAACATGAGATCTTCAAAAAAAAATCACAGTAAAAATGTAGTGTTGTAAACAAACAGCCCTACTTCAGTAAATTGCAATACAAATAAAAAGTGTCTCCATTCTAGTAATAGCAGCTTTTTGGTTTAGACACAGCATAACCTATTCCATTTGACTTTATAGGCTACTTTTAATTATAGCCTATTATCACACACGTTTGCTTCACTGGTGATGTTGTTGCTTTCTCTGGAATGTTTCACAGTATGGCATTAACCTACCTATCCTAACTTAATGAAAAGAACTTCAAAAACAGTCAGTTTCTTACAGTGAGTGGGCTTTCCTCTTTACACAATTGAGCTGTTTCTTGTCCTGATGGTGTCACCTGCTTGTCCCCATGAAGTTTAATAAGTTTAATGCCATACTATACTATATGGAGACTACACAAGCCACCAGAAAAGTTGCATAGTGCACCTTTGGTTTGAAATATTTTTGCTGTGTCTCATTGAAATCAACTAGAGGAATAAACACACTTTTCAAGCGTATTGTAACTCAGTGATGTAGGACTGTATCTCTCATTCTGTGGATTTGCAGTTCATTCCTCGTCTCCTCTGCTCAGGTCCACTGTCATTTGAGAGTTGTCCCCAATAATGATATACTGTGCATTGGCAATGCTGATGTTTGGGTGCTGTTGCCACTGTCTCCCATCAGGCCCTAACCTCTCTCCTTGGAGAAGGTCGTACCTCTCATTCAAAAGCATTCGCCTCTGTTGCTCTAGACCGTGCATGTTCCTTAGCTCCTCATTCTCCTTTTGTTGCTGCTGGTTGGAGCATTTTAACTTCTCCTGTTTATTCTTGCGGCTTTTCATCTCTTGCTTTTTCGTCCACTCCTCTTTTTGTTGTTTTATCCTTGCAGGACTCATTGCTTTTTGTATTTTCCTGGCAAAGTTCTTGTTTTCATCCAGTGGCACTAAGGTTTTCAGGACCAAGGGCAATTCGTCTCTGGGCATGCCGTTGCTTTGCGGCAGGAGTGGTATCACGGTGTTGTGTTTTGGTGGATTCTGGAGGGAGTTAACCAGTGCTGAGTTGGTTTTCATCTCCAGAAAGCTGTTGAAGTTGGTGGTGAGGAGCAGGAGGGTAAAGGCAGAGTTTTCAATGGCATCCTCCACACATTTCAGAGTGGATTTTCCAGGCACCTCAAAATCCTCAGAAAAAGTTGCCCCTTCACTTTGAATAATACCCTGCAGCCTTTCTTTCATTGCCTCTGCCAATTCAATATCTTGTTGTGCATGCAGAATGACAAAAGGATAAAACCTGACTTCTTCTTCTTCTTGTTCTGTCTCCTCTTTTGCTTTTGCTGCTGCTGGTGGTGGTGGAAATAACTTCTCTGGAATACTGTTTGGATCTGCTGGTGGTTGTGGGCTCATGAACTTCAGATTGTTCCCAAAGACCTGACAACTAGGGTTCACAACGATATGACTTTGAGATTGTCCAGGCTGCATAGGTTTTCCAGGAGCAGAATCTAACCTGGTTGGTGTTATAGGCTTAGCACCGCTGGCGCTAACTGTGGGGGCCTCACTAATCTCTAGATGAGATGGATAAGAAGGATATGAAGAATGGAGTGAAGTTGGCACATTGCTTTTTGCATTTTCCTGAGCTGAACCTGTTGTTGCAGAGTTGTTCCCCATATATGAGTTGCTACGAACACCGGGTGATAAATTTAGATTGTTAAATGAGCTTAAAAAATCTACAAACTCAGGTCCGCAAACTTGTTTAGCTTCTTCCAGGAACAGGTCGTATTCTAAAACATCTGAGTCACTCGATTCACGTGGAAGTGCTCTTGTGTAAGCCATAATCAGGACATCCCTATCACACAATCCATGCTGAGTTAAGATTTTGAAAATACGTGCCAGTGTTGCCAAAGATTCAGATTCTTGAAAAGGATCACAAAGGGCTTTAAAGGATTCAAAGTTTCTTGCACTTTGTTGCCATTTCTCAGACAGACGTTTAGCTAGGATATTATCATCATGTGTTTGAAGCTTATCCAGACCCTGCCTCTGTCTTTGCAGAATGAACAGACACAGAGCATGCACAATATCTTCTTCTGTGGATGAGCCCAGTTGACGTGTTAGGCTGCGTAGTCGCTCTAGAGGTGTTTTGTCTAGTAAGTCTATCACCTCTTTCACTCCTGTTCCTGGAGCTCCACTCCCCCGCTGACTCATCTTTATGGCTTCTGCTACAACTTTTTGCTACATGTCCTGTACGTAGCCTTTGAACAGGGAGGTGCACAGTCCATTCTTCTTACCTTAAAGAAGAATAAACATGCCAACAACTTTTTTTTACTGTTAAAAAGTTTACATATCAGTTGTTAGAGCTTGAATTTTAAAAGAAACTGAAATGTAAAATCCCTTACTGATACTCACAACGGCAGTCAGTTCAAATAAGGAAGTAGCCAGGAACTTGTGTCTTCAAAAGCACTCCAACTATTTGACAACATTGTGAAACTGTAACCGCCTTACGGAAACCTTTATGCTACACTAATGAAACGTAAAGCAGGTTTGGAAAGCCTGTTACCTTGACAAATGCCTGGATCTTGTCTAGTTTATGGCTGACCATGCTCTGACATGGAATGTCCTTGTGAGCTTTTAGACGTGATGATGTCACAGGATATGGCAAGTCATAAGGGCCAAAAAGGTGTGTGAAGTGTCAGGCGTTACAGCTAAATACTCTTCTGTGACTTTACACTATATAAACCAAATGCTGCAAGAAGAAGGAAAGTAAGAAATACATATTATGTTGCCAACTATGAAGACACACAGTATGAGACAAAAAATATCTATATCTCAAAAAATAAAAAAGTCTCAAATCTCAAATTACACTGGAAATGACACAGAATAGTTGACTCAGTGAAGGGAAAAGATATTGATGAGGAAAAAATATATAGATTTTCAAGTTCACAAATGGAAATATTATGTACTTTTAACTGTGTGCTGGCTTGCCTCTCATCAGATCTGAACTGAACTGGAACTTTAATACCATACTGTGCAAAGCAAAACATCTCCATGACGACAAGCAGCGGTGACCCTCCACAAGAAAAGTTACATAGTGCACATTTAAAGAGCTCATATTACGGTATTAGACTGTTGTTTCCTCATCAAAAAATACCTGGAGTTCACACATGTTTAACGCAACCCCTGTATATTTATGCTGACTTCTTCTCTCAAACAGAAAACACTCCGTTCCACCTCGTGATGTCATCATGTGGTAATACAGGAAGTGCTCTACTGTGTTTTTAAACTCCAGACACCTTCACTAGAATCATGTGGATCATTTCAGCCTGGGAATTGCCCATCTCTACTGAGGTAAAAGTAAAAGGAGCTGTTAACTTGAAAACTTAACATTGAGACTCAATTTCATGACGTCACAAGGTGGAACAGAGCGTTTTGAGCTTTGGACATGTAGACAGGCTAATAATAAAGGGTTATTCAAACATGTGTAAATGAAACAAAACACAACTCCAGGTATATTTTTGAGGAGATAACAACATTGTTACATTGTTACAAGTCACTAGAGTCAATTTTGTGTAATACAGGACCTTTAAGGCAACAGATATCAAAATTTAAAAATAATTCATAACATTCAAAACATAAGCCTATTTGTCATATTTTTTCAAACTACCAAATAGGCTTTACACGATTCTGTTTAATTCCTGTCCTTCCTTTTTGCACAATAGGAGAAGAAAAGTGTCGTGTGAGAGTCTGTGTATTTTTATCCACAGAGGAAAGCTCCAACCCTGTATTTACCAGGGGTGGGGTCAGAGTGAGGAGTACAGCCAACGTGCCGTCCCTCAGTCCCACAGAGCACCACAGACAGACCGGCTCTGTTCTCACACAGCTACACTGGTACCCTGATATATTTACTGTACAACCACTTCTAAGCGCTTACTGTAACTCAAGGAAGTGCGGTTTCTACACAGACTCTTATAAATATGATGATTAAAAAGAAAAAGACTTAATGTGTTTTCTTGACTTGCTTGAAATGTCTTTATATGACACTTGATTTAGTATTTGTTTGTTTTTTAACGCTGGACGGACTTACATTTCAACTACAGATTTGCTTTGATCTATTACTATCAGTTTTACATGATTATTAGTTTTATACCAGATGCCCTTCCTGAAGTAAAACATGTGACCCCTTAAAACTTCTTAATGGCAAATTCACAACTTAAATCGAGGATAGTTTCAGCAGAATGGTGCATCACTTTATACCCTTATTTGGAAGTTTATAACATTAGTTTTTCCTCTTCCATTTTTAGTAAGCTCTTTTTGCAGCCTTTCTCATATAAACAATATACTTGATGTTCACATTTTATATCTTTAAACCCAAGGAAAAGTAGATACATTGGTGACGCAATCGCAATTTAATAATCTGGTAACGAACTTTAATACACAGACCTGCATCTGTTTTTGATGTTTTATAAGGACTTGTATACTTGTTTGTTTTGTTTTTCAGTTTGTATTGTATTTTAAACAGGGCGCCCAAGGAAAAGAGAGCCCAAGTGCCCTCATTGGGTTCCCCTGTATAAATAAAGATAAATAAAGACACAACATTCACAATACTATCAGTTTTTTATCATCTGCACTAGATTGGAATAAAGAAGAAGAACCCTCAACCCAGCTACAAAATCACATAACCACAAAAGCAATGCACACAATAATATTAAAAAATATAAATACTACAATACTTCTAACATACCCCTGGCAATGTAACAATAATGATTTAGAGATATCAGAGACATGCATTATGAACAAATAACACAAAGCTAATCTGAGGTCACTTTGAAACCAGTTAAAATGTACTGAAACATTGAAACTTTGTCGTATTTGTCAATGCATGAGCTCCCTGTTACATATGCAAACACCGCCTCGAGATCATCCCCCATCACTTATGTAACTGCAAAACGTCCGTCTTTATTGAGGTCACTTCTTTCAGCAAGACACGCGCTATGCTAGCAGCTGTGTTAGTCAGCCTGCCCTTAAAATTGTCCTCACCTCTGGGCCACATCACGGAGTAAGCAGCCCTGTCAGTTAACCCATGCAGCCGCAAGTGCAGTGTGGCCTCCTATTATGATGTTGTGCACCAGCGTCGGTACATAGCATCAGTATTTGTAGATGTAAGTGTGAGTGATTGGCTCGTAGGCGTGGGAGAGAGGTGTGGGTTAGACACTCAAGGGTCATGTATAAGGAGCTTTGGGGCAGTCAGGAGAATAGGAGGCCCTTCTCAGACAGGGACTATAGATTAGAATAAAAGGCAAGTGGTGGGGGATGCTGCTCGGATCCGCTTCTCTACAATATACAGAATCACTCATTTTGCACATTTGCACATAAGAGAGAAAAAAAATGAGGAAGATTGTGCTGTGAATCTAGATAAGAAGATGCATCCAGATACAGGTAAGAACGGGGGTGAGGGATTATATAGGTGATCGATACGCAAGCTATTTAGTATTTGCACTTTGTAAGGGGCCATGCTCTTTTCCCAGCCATGCGATTCGTCACACATGCTAAGAGAATTTAACACACTCACTCCGACCCGGCGAATATATGCTTCAGTCCACAAACATGTACATTCATAGACATATGCAGATACAAGCCATTCAAACCTCCAAGCAACACTGGCCCCTTTCTGGAAGCAGTGAATGAAACACCTGCAGTAGCTGTGGTACTGGCCAAAAATGCCATTCTTCTCTTGCAATAGAACGTGTAACATGTGTTCTCAAGTATATGGATCCTTGAGAACACACTTTTTTCTCCTAAAATTCAAAATCACAAAATCACAATTGCAATTAACCTCTAAGAAACGGCATGGGTGATTAAGATGGTTAAGTACTGCTACAATGTACTATTTAGACCAGTGCCAGGCTTAGATAAATGAAAAGCTACATTTTAAATCAAAATAACAGCACTACATAAAAATTTAAAGATTTGTTCATTAGCAAAAGACACATTTTTATTGTATTTTTCAATCAGTATCCCTTTATTTTAAGCTTGCATTATTCGCTGATACAGATCGTTGATTCATCGGACCAATTTGGCATTAAAATAAACTCTACGGTTATCCAGTCCTGTCATTACTATACAGCTACTGATTGCAACTGTTCATTGGTTAGCTCTGATTCTTTGTACGGCATGGTATGCAGCTTCAAGTTTTGACAGGGTTCAAAATACAAAGTGGCCTTGATATGTGTCGTAAATGCTCACATGTCTAAAATTGGTGGTATGTTTTTTCCTCCATTGCCAACCACACTAGTCCGCAGCTTCCAGAACCGTCTGACACAACCCTGCAATATCACTGTAAGACTTTCTGCAGTTGACGTCAGGGACCCAACAGATCTGAGCTAATGTGACAGCTAACTCACATTAATTCGGGACGCAAAGGTAAACGAAAGGGCCTGGGGAAAGTGCGGCGGTCAGGGATGGAGAGAGACATGTCTACTGTACCACACCGGACCATGCTTGGCTGAGCATTTAGGCCAGGCCAACAACAATGCATAATACAGCCTCTGGTGATGGGGGATGGCAACACCCCCACCTCATACTCACATAGAGTCCCATAGACATGCACACACACTGACGGTCTAGGCTCGTATCAACGGAAAGGCTTTGATCACTCTGACAGGAAGGGCACTTGCCTCAGAGGAATTAGCTTACTCTTGCCTTGCTAAAAGAACATCCACAATAATCACACAAGCAACAGAGAGGGAGAGAGGCAGTCTGATATTTAAGTTCATTAATATGCTAAATGTATGAATATGATTTGTTCCAGTTCAGTGTCCAGAGTGGCATGTCCATAGTAGCATGATGATAACCAAAAGGGCTGGGGATGTGCAGAAATTCAGGTTGCATGTATAATCCGGCAGTTTTAATAGGCTGGTAATCTGCACAAGTCATTTACATAGGCATTTAAATGAGCTCAGCATCCACTTTGAACTTTTTATGGTTATATGGGGTTAATATACATACGGATGCTCTTTGTAGATTTGACTAGATAAAGATCAGATTGAAGAAACATGGACAGCTGGCTCAGTATAAATTTAAGACACAAATCTCCAGTTGTTTTGGGGTTCTGATAAACTTCACGAAAATGACTCTATTTATCATAATCATGTAAATATATTACCCAATATGTAGCACTTTTCAGTTTTGGTGCCACAGTGATGTAAAGGCTGACAAATGCAACCTCGTAACCGCAAGCTGATAGTAATACACAGTAATATAATTACAACCAGTAACATTGATAACATTTTATGTGCAGGAACAGAAACAGGATTTCAGCTGGGTTTAAGGATAATACTTATTGTTGTTTAAATATAGATAAATACTGTGTAAGTTCCTTGCAGGGCAGATATTATTTCCAATACATCTAAGGATAAAGGATAAAGATCTTGGAATATTAACTAAACTGGTAAATGAAAAAGTAATGGCCCAAAATCTAACTGCAGTCCATAATAAAGTATCTGCCCTTCCAAATGGTGAAACCCTGTGTCACTTTTGTCCGTCTCCGAGCCTCGCGGATGCTCAGCTTGTACAGCAGATGCACACGAAGCATGCGAGCCATGAAAGCACTGGGAAATTCATTACATATTCCTACCCCCCTTCGCTTGCCATAATCACCACAATTAGCAGACATCTGCAGTGACTCCGAAAGCCGGCAGTGTATTGAGGCAATCAGAGCGGCTTCACCCACAGCAGCGGCAGCAGCCTCTTCTGTGCCGGGCCTCATCCTAGAGGAAGGGGTCCATTACAAACTCAGGCATTAATTGAGACGGGAGTAAGCTGTTGGCATGGTACAAGAAGAGCCAACAGGAGGCAGAAGAAGAGAGGCCGTATGGACGGAGGTGGTCTGGAAAGGACTATGGCATAATGGAGAATTCAATGAGACAGACAATAACTATGAACAAAACAAGTTTCAAAATACTACAGACTGTTACTGTAAAATGTCTCATCAGGGAATACTTTGCTGGCAGCGTTGTAAGACACAGCCAACTGAAATTATGCTAATATTACATACAAACTGTCCACAGCTAAAACATCTACTCTGGCTCAAAACAGTATTTGTTTGTGTTCACTTTACAAACACTAGTGCACTATGTGACGTAACATTACCACATTATGACCTTTTTGCAGATCAATATTTTTCCTTCACTGGACTTTTTACTTGCGAACAGGAATTGGAGGTTTAGAAATGCTCAGATCTATGGTCCCTAATCATTCACCCCTTGTTCAACTTACTCATTGTTTTTTCCACCTGTTTCATTCAGACACTTAAACTTTATTTGAAGAACTGCTTGATCAGTGTATTAGTTGTTGGAAATCAGCTATGTAACTCTGTGATAAGTGCAGACTCAGACGCACACACATCATTCTCCCACTATGAAATGGAAAGATTAAAGGAAAGAAAAAAATACTGCAGTGCTAGTTTATCTTTTTCAATAAATAAATAAATAAATAAACAGAAACATTACAGCAATAATCTCCTAAATGTTTTCTATGAGACATCAGTGAGGCGTGTGGAGCAGCCCACTGTATGTCCTCCATCTGTAGAGGCTGACAGCTCATTACTAAAGCGGTTGGAGATGCCACCGCGACTGAGCGCAGTATGCCACAGCTCTGGTATTAGGCCTAACTCATCATTATAAAACTCAGAAGTAACATGTCGTACACGCAACACTTGCTCCTGAGAATAAGCCTCAATCTTTGTGTTTATTTCCTGGATTTCTCATAGTTTATTACTGTGATGTAGTAACCAACAAAGATAGAAACCATGAGTCCAACATACTAAAAACGCTCAAATCCAACTCTCAACGATGGACATATTCTTCACTGAGCTCGTTCTGTCCATATAGGAATGGTTTGTGCTACCACCAAACCTTTTTAGAGGCAACATTTGCACATAGAAACACCCACACAACTGTAAAAAGCTGTGACTGTAGCACAGGTTAAATTGATAGGGAGGAAAGATTAAAGGAGCTTATAGAAAATCAAACCAAGGTTGCTGAAATCCCACTCAGTCCTGCACAAAGGCGCTTACCACCAGTCACATAAATAACTATAAGATTTGAGAAAGACATACAACAGCTACAACTGTGATTTCAAAACATATTTCAGTTTCAATATTTGCTCTGTTGGCGAAATAAACCTGGACTGGCTTTAATCTGACAGGATTTAATCTACTGTTCAGCATGAAAGTTAAGTCAAGCTTCTTATAAGAAATGATTCCGCAGATAATGCATGTTGTTGGCTTTTGTGTGACATATTTGCCCAAAAGCAACACTTTGGACAAAAAAAAAAATCATATAAAGTGATCATAAAGTAATAAGGAAATGGGTATGGGTGTTTTCTACTCCATCCTAGTAAAAGCTTGTGTGGAGCTCTGTTAAGAAATGTGTTCAATCACCATGACTACCGGTCTGAGCCCCTGCTGTGGTTATTAGGACTTCACTGTCTGCGCACTCACCCGCAGCTTTGTGCGCAGGTTAACTACACACAGTTTGTCTATCATGCAAGTGTGCTAATTTAAGTGCCATTCATTATTAGACTCAGTCACCAATCTTTCATTTCAAATCCTGACAAAGGAGAGTTACTAGTGCCCAGCCTCCCAACAGTAGAGCCGATGTGAGAAAAGCAGGAACACGAGAAAGCTTTGAGCATTATTGATTCAGCCAAGAACACTGTTAGAGAGAATACCAGAGGAGGATCTGAGAGAATTATCCATGCACCATTTCTCTCACCCCTGCTCTCTACAGAACAGTCTGCTCTTTAAGCTTTATGAAACGAAAAAAAAAATTAAAAAAAATGTAATCATCTTTTTGTAATTGTCCTTTACATAAAGTCATTTCTTAAATAGCTTCTACAACAACTTTTCATTCATACTGTGACAAGTCCTGCTAGTACTACGTTATTACAAATAGATTAACTTTTGCAGGAAGAACACGTAAGAAGAAACTAACTTGTAAAGACCAGTCGATGGTGTTATGAGAAGCAGGCTGCCCACAGAACATACACTGTGTGCGTATTGACTCTTTTGCCCTCACCGTATCCTCCCTCGTCCACTCCCAGGTCTCTATCGTACACGATGGCCCCCTCTGTATGTCCCCACCCACTTTGGCACGCGATGTCCAATAATATCTTCTCATTTTATCAATCTATCCCACTCGAGCCAATCAAACTCGTCCTTATGGTTTCCCATGAAGGAAAAAAACATACCGGATACCCTCCCCCCTCTCTCTTCTTCCCCGCGCCTCTCCCCTTGACGCGTACGTAACTCTGTGTGTAGAGCCCGGTGCTCAGTCAGTGCGTGGAGTAAGTAAGTGCACGGTGTACGGATGGAGTGGATGACAGTTTTCATTTTGGTCTTGGACGCGCCTTACAGTTGATCCAGACGTGTGAGTATCAGGCCACTTTACGCACAATCTTCAACTCATGAATGCGACTGACTTGAGCAACAACGACCATTTCATAAGTAAGATACTTTGTTCTAAGTGTGAATTGGATTGTGTCAGCAGTAACAGCGGGCGTTGGTACACATTGTAGCTACAGTAAACGGGTCAGATGCTCAGAAACTTTTCACGCATAGTTGGCATAAAGAGCCTTTCTTAAACAGTCCGACTTCAAATTGTATGAGTTACTAGACTGTCTCCTGGAAGACTGATAAATGATGGCTATTATTTTGCAGCTGAACAATGCGCACCGGCTTTGTGTGGACCATCTGTCATAGTATCGACATTACAGCAGAAGCTCCCACTCCCAGGAATCCGTGCGAGAGAGAGACACCTGAAGCGCCGCGAGCCCACACCCGTCTCTCGCCACAGCCTGTGACTCACGATGAGGTCCGTCTGTCTGAGGATGGGTGCGTATGGCCACCCGAACAATGTGCTATAAAGCTTTTTGTTTGCGTCATGGTGCACAGCCATAATATATGCAATACATGCCAGGTGCCTTACATTAGGACATGTTGTTACACTGTAAGACACTACCTAAAGATGTGAGTTCTTTTTTTTGTCTTTCTTGCGTAATCTGCTCCCAAGATGACATGGTAATTCGATAATTTAACAGATTATACCAGGCTACCTCCATTCAAGAGGGTTTTAACCTAAATGCCTATAGTTGCCAATCTAAGCAGCTGAGGCCAGCCTATTCAATAACACTTTAGAAAATACCATTCCTAGTCTCACAGTGTGCAGTGCCAAGCACTAATATGCCTTAAGGTTAATGAGGTAGTCTACATAAATTCTTGTTCCATCTGGATGTAGTAGGTAGGCGCTTAGATGCTTAGGGCAGCACTACTCTTTGACTGACGATAAATTGTTGCAAATATAAGACTGAACAGGATATTGGCGATCATGAAAGTAATTCATTATATTCTACTAATTACAAATTACAGAAATTTGTAACCTGGCAAAAAATAGATTGAAATGTGTATAACTCTTGAGTGGAGCCCTACACATTATGAGTCTGGGGCAGCTCCCGTTGAAACAATCGGGAAAAGGCAAATACTTCAAGCTGATTGGGTGAAGCGTCACAACAGCTAAACGAGCAAAGAAATCAAACTTTTGTTAAATCCAGTTGAGAGAAAAGCATAGACATCTCTCTATTTCACAAATGTACTAAAGTGCTTTCCTCAGCACGTGTTCAGAAACAAAATGTCTATATTGCAGAGAAAATAGGCATATTTATCTCCACTGATGTTCGTTTTGGTTCACTTGGGCGCTTCGCCTTTGGCTTTTGGCCAGACCACAGTCCTACCCTGTGATTGGTTCAGCTGCTCCGATTCACTGGTGGTTCGAGCCTAAACACAACAGCTAGAGCGATGGGTGCTCGTGAATTTGTGAACTCACAAATATTGCAGAAATTCGTTGTGCGTTGCAAGGTAAAGAAATTTGTGGACTCTTATAAAGCGCAGTAGAACTATTCCTGTAGAAGTAAACCACTCGTAAATGTTGTAAATGAATATAGTACAGATATAGCTTAGCCTCCGTCTCGGTCAAAACTAACTTAGATGTAATTCACTTTATATTTGTCCCTGGAAGAAAAACGAGCAGAGCAGGCGGCTTTAATTGAGTTTGAGCTACTCGAGCAGAGACACAGCTTCAGTGGGTGAATGAGGTGAAGCCACGGTCTTCCTGCTGCTATAATGTGGCTGCATCAACAGTAAGAAGTGCTTATCTTATCATCTGCTCAAACTACGATCAGTTCATTATCATGTGATGAGTTTGATCAGCAGTAACCTGCAGTTATGTGTGGAGGCAACCTGCCATCACCCCAGGCTCCCAGCCTTACTGTTGTTATTATAGCCTGATACTTCCATAAATTCTAGGACAGATAGTAGGAACAAATTAAACATTTTAAGTGTTATCATCAGGGAGTCTCTCATCACACTTCACCCACCATCACAAATCTCCCAGTAGACACATAGTTCTCACTATTGCCATCCACCACTGAACAAACAAATGAACACCCAAAACCCAGCCATTCTTGTTCTTTTCAACCATTACAATACTTTTTTTTTTGTTAAATTCTGCAGATACATTTGACGGTAGGCAATTTTTATGTAAAAACTACAAAACAGAAATATCACCTTGCCAATGCTTACAGTGAATTTTAAACATTGTCTTAACATATATTTTATATTTCACCAACTTATGTTATGGTATGATCGTATTCAGCTGCATGTTATATCTGGAGACGAATAGCTGTGCATATTGTGTTTTTGCTGAGGCTCAAAGGAGAGTTTATGTAAAAGGCAGCCCTGCAGCCCCTCTCCAGCTCCTCTGCTGCTTGCTGCCTGTCTCGATAAGTGGATGACCTCTGACTTCTTGTCTAGCCACAGCCTCAGGTCTCTGACCTGACAGTCCAGGCCAGGTGTTTCTCAAAAGCCCATTGGTTAGTTGGCGAGCACATGACATTTGAACTCTGTGCACCGGAGAAGCCAAGATGAGAACTTTGAGTTAATTAACAAGGTTTTCCTATTGGAGAGTGTGCGGGTGGGTGTATGAAGGGCAGTGTTAGATGTCGACTTTAGGGAAATTTTACACTTATTAGACAGGCTCACTGGGTCATACATAAAACAGCACATAGCAGTTTATGGTCAGTGCTCATAAATGCTCAACACACCATAATAATTTGATTT
Source organism: Periophthalmus magnuspinnatus (assembly GCF_009829125.3). Classification (NCBI taxonomy): domain Eukaryota; kingdom Metazoa; phylum Chordata; class Actinopteri; order Gobiiformes; family Gobiidae; genus Periophthalmus; species Periophthalmus magnuspinnatus. The sequence goes on along the minus strand of NC_047142.1, from coordinate 6,357,436 downwards.
GCTTGCACTCTTCAGTATATTCAGGCTAGTATTTTGCATTTTGAACTTGCTTACATGATTTTCAGCCCCACACCTTTATTACCAGTCTCATACTATAGCAAAATCACTAGTCCAAACCTCAGGTCACATGCTGTACCACTAAAAATTCCCTATGGAAATTTTGGAATCTTTGCCATTGTTCCTAAAGGAAAAGGGGCTTTGGTATGGATGTGGGGAATGCCAGGAAATGACAGGCATTCTTTGTAGAGTGATTGAAAATAAACTTGTGCAGGGTCCTTGTTTAGCTCTCAACAGCAAAACTGAGGTGAGGTGGGAGATATATCAAAAATAGATCACAGTTGTTGTTTTGGAGCACAGTTATGTGGAATATGTTTGAGTGTTATCTTTGTGATAGTAAAAATGTGTCATTTCCACCCCTAATAGTACATAATAATAATACTATACTAACAATATAATAACAACAACTCAGATGATTACATACATGCACAATATGTAGTTTTTCTTCAACCATTGGCTTTCGTTCACTCAAAGATTTCTACTTCAGGGGAGTTAATAACAATGGTGGAAAAAGTACTGAATTTTCTTGCTTAAGTAAAAGTACAGATACCAGGGCAAAAAATACTCAAGTAAAAGTAAAAATATCACATGATAAAATCTACTTAAATAAAAGTTTTAAAGATGTAAATGTACTTCACGCATATTTTGAGGTTTTATAACACTTCAAATGTAGTGATTTTGATTTCAAGATTTGTGCTGAACTCAATTGAATCAAATGTTTTTTTCTGGGTGTTTTTATCTATATATTTTTGTTTGCTTAAATTATGACCGTGTTAAAAATGGAGTGGAGCAGAAAATATGGATACCCTCTCAGAAAAGTAGTGAATATAGTTAAAATGTACCTACAATTTTGACTTAAATACAGTATTTTACCACTTTTACTCTGTTACATTCCACCACTGGTTAATGGGCATTCCTGTGCACTAAAGTCCAACATAAAAGTCGAATTTTATTAAAAACTCTAGCAGTAATGGATAATGGAGTTGATGTATTTGGGTAGTGATAATAAGTGGTTCTCTGTTCCCATTAGTCCCGCTACAATACTTTTACTTATGTACACCTGAATACTCCGTGTTGCACTGGGATAGACGCCACGAGACTTTTCCTTAAGAGCTCAATTCTTTTACCAGTTTTCCAGGACTGATCTCACCCCATTTGTCCTCATTTTGCCTTATCTTTGGCTGCAGTGGCGTTCACTCTGGGCCCGGTACTCTGGCTCTGGCTTCACGAGGTGCGACAGCGTGGTCTGACTGTCGAGGAGCGATGGTAGCGTAGGAATGTGGAGCTTTACATTCACTGGGGCTGCGGTCAGTTATGGGAGGAACTTAAACTGGCCTCCATACAGTGTACAGTGGGACCTCATATACAGGGGCTGCCTTCATACTGCTGAGTTGGCATAACGCGGAGGGGTGGAGTGGGGGGGGGGGACTGGCTTCCTTAACTTTAGAGTTCTTTAATTGCACACATGCAGTCACTAGCTATTAGAAGGGATGGAGGATAGATGATAGAAAACAGGTGGGTGTTTAAGATATCAAGGGTTTAGGGGAAAAAAATGGGAGTTTAAGCTTTTACGGTAAGTGGTTAAAACTGAACTATTAATACACATAATGGAGTACTTATATGATAACAATTTGGATTCACAATTTATATTTTAGATTTCATTTTGGCTTAAAGACCGTCTTTTTTAGCACCATTACTAAAGTTGTTTAACATGACAGCGTTTTGTAGCCTACACAAAATGCACTCCGCTGTACGAGCCTTAGGGCCATCGAAAAACATACCTGGAGTTGTGTCTTGTTTCATTCACACATGTCTAACGCACAAACCCTGCATATTTTCGCTGAGTTCTTCTCTCAAACAGAAAGCCCTCTGTTCCACCTTGTGATGTCATGCTTCACTGTGTTTTTAAGCTCTATACGCCTTCACTAGAATCATTTGGATGCTTTCAGCCCTGGAATAGCCGATCTCTACTCAACAAACTGTAAAAAGTAGCGGTTAACTCGAAAACCACCACTTCGTGACATCACAAGGTGGAACAGAGCATTTTGAGCTTTGGAGATGTAACCAGACTAATAATAAAGGGTTACTCGAACATGTGTGAACAAAACAAAACAAAATATCATTCTAACATGGCAAAAAGCTCACAAGGGTCAATTTTGCCTAATAAATAACACATTTTCTGTTCTTTAAGCCTATAGAAAATGCACTCTGCTGTACGAGCCTTAACAAATTTGGGTTTTTTAATGAGTACTTCTTTAGCCTATTTCTCAAAGGTTTAAAAAACAGTTTGTTATCAACTGCAATTTATACCAAATATATTGATATGAAAGATAATAGGTTGCAAGGCTGTGTGCTATGGAGGCAGTTTTGAATATGAAATCATACCACCGTTGCGTCCCTGCTCTTGTTGCCTTCCCAGCATGCCTCTGGTAGTTCCCAGGTATGTGAGCGCTGGAGCGTAGCCAGGAGGCAGCTTGTTGTGTCCCTTGTGAGACAATGGCAGCGTGCCTTAAGGAGCAGGATGAAAGAGAGCGGGGCAGTGCTGCCACTCTGCTTTACAATAGGAAACCTCCTCACCAGTGTGTAGAACAAATAAGCAGCTTTTCTTTTGCTGGTGTTTAACAATCGCCAACAACCCATCGTTCGCTCTGGAGGAGGAGCTGTAGACTTTGTTTGTGTGAAAAAGAGAAAATTGTCTCTTATCGAGGAGTAGTTTTGTGCAATTACACCTGTTAAGTATAAATGCACAGATGGCCTATAATTTCCCCTATAATTATTCTAGAAGTGTGCACTTTAAAATGCTTGTATTTCATTATCACATATTTAGACAGGGTTAAAACTGTTTGAAGTTAGGCCCGTCACAATAACACATTTTAAAGTGCGAAATATTGTTCCAGAATTTACAATAACAATAATAAACCACTTAATGCCACTGACACAATATCCCTAAAGCTGATAATCCCCTTTCCTACATGAACTCTATTGTAAACAGGAGCTAGAATAAATAGCTTAATCAAACACTTTTGTGGTTAGAAGCATATATATTAAATTATAAGTTCAACCCTCTCTGCAGCTCAAATGTTAATGCAAACAGTACAAATAAAAGGCCCTCACAATATCTGTATAAGATATTGTTCATCTACCTGAAATGTTGGTATTATGTTGGTGTTGGTAGAATAATTGACAGGTGTTTTGTCAGATAAACGTAATAATAACTTAAAAATTGTAGTTTTAAAAGCAAAATAGTGAAATATTGCAAAACTATATCCAAAATCATAATCAAAACATTCATTTTCTGTTATGATGAGAACATGACCCCTGTGGAAAACAATTTTAACCCAGCATAAACATAGATGAATTATGATCTCTGTTGCTCTTATCTACATTGTGCTCTATAATATATGTGTAATAGTGGCACAAGTGTGTTATCAGTAGACAGAGGTGGTAGCGGAAGCTGCAGGAGATTTTTATGACTCCACCGACAACCTGTTCTCAGGCACTTCTCTCAGGGCGCTTTTTTATGACATCATAAATTCCTCCATTTCCTCTGACCAGCCCTAGGTGGGTATAAAGGACATACCTGGCCAGTAATTGTCTGTCTGGCCCCCTTCTCTCTCATCTTTGGCCCTAGTGGGGACTTCCTCCAGACTCTGTGACTGCCCCAAGACACAAACAGCCCCAGATCTGGACCAATAAAAAGTCTTTTATTTGATGTCTGATAGGAATGAGAAGGTTTTGGGTCAGCTGTGTTTTGAAAGAAGTTTTATAGCGTCTTAGCTGGTCATTTTGGTTAGCACAGAGAGTCGCAGTGGCTCCAGTGTTTCGATTTGAGAGTGCACTAAAGGATAACAAAAACAGACCACTCTAGGTTTTTGTTTCCAATCTTTTGTTTGTTAAAGTCTGAAGATGAAGACCAGAAAAAGAGGGATTAAGGCACGAAAGAGGAGGCTTTTTGGACCAGGCCTCAGAAACCTTGTGCATTCACATATATCTGATGCTCGACTTGGGCTCCTGGAACAATACGCACACCAGCACGACAACATTCCTGGGGGTTAGAGAGGTCAGAGGTTGCTCTACCACCCCCCCACCCACTGTCAATCAGTCCCAAGCCACTAACTCCAAGGGCTTTGTTTTGGATATATGTCTTCGCACTTCTTGGACAGACCCTGCACCTTGTGTTACAATGCACCCTTTGCGTTCTATAGACTTGCACTGCTTTAAGAGTTCACTAACTTTGGTTTAACACTAGGGTAAGATTATAGCTTATCAGATGTTTTAAAATGTGACCCCAAGAAAAAAAAACTATTGAATGGAGCACAAAAGAGCCCAAAATGTAGTGGATAATATGGATGGAGGATTAATGCAATTGGATCCAAATCGCATTTTAAATAGCCCGAAATAGGTCATTACAAATGTGTAATCGTCTGAAAACAATATCTCTCTCTCCGAAAATCCTGCTTTTCCAGTAGTTTAAAACGCTGCATGATTCTTGTTTAGTTCAGTAACTTTTATGTCACTTGTAGATGTGTTTAAAACGTGTGCTGTGAAGTGAATCTTTTAAAAACACAAACCACAAATCGCTATTGGAATGTAAACTTTATAAATCATCTCCTAACAGAACTATGATTTGATCCAGAGTTGACTTTACAAATGAAATCGTCCTTCCAGTTTAAATCCTGGTGATTCTATGCGATGAGTTAAGGCTGCCATTAGAGTGAGTGTGTGCATGTGTAGGTTTGGAGTGGCATGAGGCCCTCTCAGACTCCCTGCAGGTCTGTTAGTCATTATGTCGGCTGCATGTACACTATACTGTATACAGTGTACTGGACATTAAAGAGTCGCCCACGGGCCACAGACGACCACCCCAGAGACATACACCACTGGCACTTCCTCCGCCCCGTCCCGCCATCACTGCCCCAAGGGAGGGAAGGAGCGGTATTTTGGGATTTCCGCAGGATGCAACAAACATGAATCTTGTCTTGATTAGAAAAGTTCTCAATAAAAACAATCCAATTCAGAAATCAACATAGTAAAATTAATGCTTATTGTGAAATTATTTGATTTACTAAAAGTAGTGTAGTGAAGAAGAAAGTACCTCTTGAATATTGCATAATCATAAAAACTGCGATGAAGAATCAAGTACACTATTTTTGTTGCCACTTTTACAGTTATTATTAATTAAAATTTCGAGTGGATTTTTATCAGAGAGGGATGGAATGATATTTTAATCCCAGTAAAAAACAGTTATGCAGAGTAAAAGTGCAAGACGCTGGTGAATTTTTAAAATGCATTTTTTTGCAAATACCTGATTTTCTACTACTACATTCCAGCAGTGGAAGGTAACGAAGTAAAAGCAGTAAAGTGCTGTACTTAGGTCAATTTTAGGTGTGTGTGTGTGTACTTACTACTACTGCTTACACTTTAATACTACTGCTTATATTTTAAAGTAAATAGTAAATAGTAAATAATAAATAGTAAATAGTAAATAGTTTTTACATTTACTTCACAACATTTGAGAGCAGGTATCTGTACTTCATACTCAACTACATTTTTAACAACACAGAAAAGTACAAGGCTAAATGGGTACTTAAATAATTTTACTTAAGGAGATTTTTTCATGTGATAATTTTACTTATAACTATTTGCTTTTGTGTCTGTACCTTTAACAAAACTGAGTACTTTATCCACCAATGCTACATGCTGACATAGACATACTGGGTAATATATATTAAATCATTAATCTGGTAACTTCACTTACACTTAACACTTACTACTACTACAGTCCAGTCACCTCTTTATCCCTGCAGTTAAAAATGAAAGCCTATCTGCCAGCAGCTGTGGATGAGCATGAAAGATGGAGAACGTTTTATTGTTAGGGACAAATACCGGCCTTTTTATTTTGTCTAGCAGCTGACGCCTCTGTGCCTCACCCGCTCCTCCCAAACCTCCCTGTGTCAGAGAATGAAGCACATGGAGAAGTTTCATAGCAGGAAATTACGTGGAGAGACGTGCTGTGATTGGCTGCTGCAGCAAAGGTCCGGCTGTTTGCCATATGGTAGAATTATCTGCTATTTTAAAAGATTAACTGCTGAAATGTATATATGCTGAGTTTATTAGGTACACCTGGTGAGATTTGTGTAACTGCAACCATATACATAACAACAGTGATTTTAGTACTGGCATATGGGCATATAAGCATGGGTTACTACTGAGCTATAGCTGTAACTTAGAATTATATATATATTTTTTACTCAATGTTCAGAATACATTTGGCAAGTGGCAAGTGTACTCGATAGCAGAGGTCAGTCTATACAGTAACAAGGGCAGAATTGGCAGAAACTTTGTATATTTGCAAGTTATACCGCAATAGTTCGCTTGGCCCCAGGATTTAAACTCGCTTAACTACGATCCCCCCCGTTTCTTCTCCCTCATTCCTACACCCCAATCCCAACAGACACATATAGACTTATACAATCAACAGTCCTGGGACACAAAAGAAATATTCAGCTGGGGAGAGGGGGGGCCCCGATGAGGGTGCAACATAGAACTCCATGGGACAGAGTTGGATGGGGGGGTGGATTAACTCAAATTGGCTGGCTGAGACTGTGGTTGCCATGGTGAAGCCCCCAGTTCTCTGCTCTTTCGACCCTTGGACTATTTTTCATTTTTGTTCTTTATTGTGGGGTGTGTAAGTGTAAGCATTTGGGCGTTTGAGCTAACCAAAGCCAGTCAGGTTTGGTAGTACATTTACTTGTGTAGCGTTAACCAAGCTTTGAATCTATAATTACTTTTGTTTTTTAAGGTCACATTATGAAGCCAATTATCTAGTTTGTAGCACGTAGTTACATATTTAACTAATTTTAAGTAAAAAAACAACAAAATAGTTACCCACTTAATGTATTTAAAATGAGGGATACATTTATCACTGCATTTTTCTCAAGATAATGACATTATTTAACCAGACAAAAGCCACATTGACCAAGTTATGGTTGCATAATTAGATAGATATTACTGATGTACTGTGGTGAATGTGGGTCTAGCCTCCAAGTGACCAGTGTCCTGAATGCGGTGCATGAGTTGAGCATCCTGACGTCAGCAGTGTGCTCCTAAAGCAAAGTGACAGTCCCTGGTTGTTGTCCCATCCATCTCTATGTGCCGCTCGCTCACAATGGGAGCTCTGAGGCTGTGTGCAGAGAGGGCCCAGCCGTGGAGCGGGACAGCACGGCATTGTTCTCCGGGTTACTCGTCTGGAAGAACTGAAGCATAGCTATTTGTTGTTTTATGTAAGCAATTAAAATGTGTAGTCTAAAAGCATTGTTTTTGTTGTGATTTTGAAGTTGAAGTGAAGTTTTTACGCTGATAAACATGTGGGCTGTAGAGTACAAAGATATGGAATGGACAGAAAAATACAAATGATTAACAAAAGTACAAAATCTTTTTATTTCAGCCACTTAATTCTATATTTCAATGATATTCAGGCAAAACTACAATCTAAAAATGTGTTGTGTGAAATGAAATCAAGACTTATAGTGTCCCTCTGGTTCATGACTAATAACATAAATATTTCTCTATGTTTCAGATGCTGTTGGACTGAAGATTTCCACTGCCAAATCTTCTATGCAATAGTGTGGAAGTGGTGAGTGCTTGGATAATCTGGTGTTTTCCCCATTGCCTGCCCCGGGGAACATTCAACGCTGTCGGTGAGTTTTGTATGAATTACATTTAAACCATCGACCGTTGACTGTGCCCCGTGGCCCGGCCCTGACGTCACAGAATGCATAAGCTCCGGCATCAAAAAGCGCACGCAGAAGAAGAGGCTAAGAGATGCCACAGTAGCCAAAGAGCAAGGGTCACAATCAACATTCATTGCTGTCGCTGGGTTGGACTGTGCAGAAAAGCTCACTGAACAATGAGTGCAACTGTGGCCCAGATCTGCATGACTCACTCCACAGCCAATCACTGGGTACGTGAAATAAAATGTGTAAAAATGAGGATTCATAGCCGAGTAAAGAAATTCTTGATTGACGAAAAAGAGGGGATGGCAAAAGCGCTCAAAACTACGTATCTCTGTGTATCTGACACAAACTGCACTCATAAGACTACAACTGCACTGCAAAACAACTACTTATGCAGGAAAAAGTATGAAACTATGTATTTATATAAAGACAACTTCAGTTAAATCTGCCTTTTTACATATAAATACCCCCAAAAATACTAAAACTTCAACTAAATCACTCACTCACTAACATCTCCTTTCTGTTGTCCCATAGAAATCTATATAATCCAAATGAAATGATCACTCTACTAATACAAATTTTGATCAACCGATTAAACAGCCAGAGATGGAACAATTAGCATTTTATCGTGATGAAAAGAGTAGACATAATCGTTCATCGGACATTTTATATAAGCGTGATAATCTCAAACAAAGATATTCGCCATTATATTGCCAAAATGTGCAGAAAAACCTACTTCTCCAGGATGATTTCTTCTGGATCATTGTTTTTTTTCAGTTATAACAAAGTACACAATATTAAAATTATACTTATTCAACACTTTAAAACCATCAGCATCTTAAATAGTTATGGAGATATAATCGTTAATCTCCTGTATAATCATTAATCCCGTGCCTATAATCGACTATCGACTGCACGACTAAAGGCCGAATTTATAGTAAAACAGTTGAGACTTGTGGCTTGGATGCAGATTACTTTGTGGAATGATTTTTTCCAGCAATATGGAATGGTTGGCAGTTTCAAACCTGAGGGATGCCAGTTCAAACCCATACTGCTTTACCTTCTTTGAACTCCACTGTGGATGGATGTGGCAGGTGGAGCAGTTGGTGTACAAGTCTTCTTTATGCTTTTTTTTATTCTTTCTGTAGTTTTTTTTTTCACATGTAAGGGCAAAAACTAGACTAGAAGCTATCGATAAGCTGTGTTTATGCATCACAGCACTCAAGAAGACCCACAGTTTAAACGTGTGGTGAACTCTATGGTTATCGTTTAAATGTCAGATTGCAGATTTGCTGACTGGTTTATGGTTAATATCTCTGTAATTACCGGGCCTAGCCACATGAAACAAAAAATTGGCTTAAAATTCTGTGTCTCCCATGTCATTATTCAAGCCCAAATTCGATTAGCCAATTGAAAAAAAACAACAACATATAGGTCATCGAATTAATATGGCAAGTTTGTGAAGCCAAGATGATAAGGTTCAACGTCTGTGGATCATAGTTTTTTCTTCCATAGTTACTACAAATTATAGAAAGTGAATTCAGTCTATTCTTCTTCTACTAGAATTATGAACGGGTTTGTGGATCAACAGAAATAGCATTTACCCCTAAACTACAAGATGTTTGAATACACTGACAGTTTTACAGTTTTTTATTATTATTTTTTTCTTTTGTTGTATACATCTTAGTTTTCCTATTTTCTCTACTTCTTCTCGTCTGGTGTTCAGAGTGTTCAGGGCAGAGGGAGATAGAGACACAAATAGCATTCTGGCTCTGAGCTTGTCCTCATCCTCCTCTCCACGGCTCTAATTGGCGGTTGTGTGTGCAGCAAGGGGGAAGGAAGCAGAGTGAATGTGTAATCATTTGGAGTCTCTTCTCCTTTAGACGTTTCATCCCTCTCTTTTTTGTTTGTCTAATTATACAGCGGGCTCGGTTATCTCTGCGTTAACTGTGTATCTGGCAACGTGTGAATGAGTGACAAGTCAGAACAAAGGACAGAAAGATTATAGCACTAAAGGAAATGATCACTAAGTGTGTTTTGTGCGGCGCTCCAGCTGCAAATGCGCTGGGACAAAGGGGAAGAGCTAATAGTGAAGTCGAATTGTTTTCACCTATGATGGAGGATTGCTCATTATTTGTGTGTGTGTGTGTGTGTGTGTACGCTACAGTGACAGAAGACCTGTCTGCTGATCTCAGGGCGTAATATGTTATAATGCTCGCTACACTGACGCCCCACAGCATCATGGGAAAACGTCTCTAACCTTCTCTGACCGTTTCGAACCAAAAGGCTTAAAGCGTTTCTCTAGTTTGAATTATGTCATAGATCAGTTCTTACAAAAACAAAAACAAAATTCTACAAAAATATATGAATTGTTTTGAGTGTATTATGTCACAAATGTAAAAAAAAAAAAACACCATTTATTCTCTTAACAATATTAGTAAAAGAAGTTAGAACACAGCAAAGGTGGAAATATAAACATGCTCATTTGAAAATATCAGATAAAGCAAAAGGCGTCTGCTGACAAAAGAACAAGCCCCACTCAAACACTGAACGTGAAACACATTCACACTTGTGCCGTTTAATGCATTGTTACAGCTTTTTGAGTCTTTCTACTTTGTATTTGATGATTCATTTCAATAAAGTCTATTTTAAATACAACATCTGAGTACCTTGTCATTATTTCATTTCATCAAACAACAATTTTTGATGCATTTTAGGGCCTGGTGCAGTTGTCCCTCCACGTGTATTATTCATAGTAAAGCTCTCAGTTCACTGGTGCAGAACAGTGGAGGTGATGTAATCTTCCAGCGTCTCTGGCCTTAAAGCTTCTAGTTTAGGACAGACTCATGCGACAAGGCCCAGACCGGACACACAGGGTGATCAGGGCCCAGCGTGAACATCATCACAGTCAACTGTCCAACAACCAAGAACAGGCTGAAATAAAACAACATTTTATTTGGTTGTTCTTAATAAAAAGTTGGCACGCAAATGTTGGTTTAGACGCAGTGTTTCCGGGGCCGTGGCCTTTTTACTGGAGTTTGAAGCAATTCTTCATTATGTGATTCTGCTGCCACCTACTGTTCAGTCAGGTTTTATCAGCACGGTGCAGATAAACTCAACTTTAGAACTCAGAGGAAATGTCCAAGTAAAATGTCAAAGCATGAAGGCCCTTTGTTTGTATGAAGGATAAAAAATGCATATTGTGTTTATTTGTTTTTAATTTTCATGGATTAATATATACTTTTTTTTTCTAATCTCTCCCTCTCTGTATATATATATATATATATATATATATATATATATATATATATATATATATATATATATATATATATATATATATATATATATATATATATATATATATATATATATATATATATATATATATCTCGGATATATATATATATATATATATCTCTCGGATATATATATATATATATATATATATATATATATATATATATATATATATATATCCGAATTTAGAATACGTTTCTTTACAGAGTCAATATGAGCTACAGTTACAAACTACAGTTTTTCTACCAGAAAAAAAGGAAAGTCAACAGTAAATGTGGTTAAAGGTTTAGCCGTAAGTGCCTAAATATAATGGGAATGTGTTGTATAATTATTGTAGAAATGACAAAAACAAATACCAGTCTCACAAAACATTTTTAATTGCATCTGTATTCATTTGTATCTTTAAACAAGACAGTATACAGTATACAAAATAATATTTCATATTGTAATATTTTACTATATACAAATCATTGACAAATGAATAAAAAAAATACACTTTACACTTGATCAGACTGAAGCGTACAAATATTTTCTCTATGTGTGAGTTCTTTTCATGTGAAGCATTTGTGCTTTATTCCTGAAATATGAGTAAAGATTATCAATTAATAAAAAAATATAGGCCTAATTAATCTTATTATTAAAAATCTGAACAGCCAACAGCCTTACCTGTATCGGTTTACATAATCAATCACCCAGTTTAAAGCCGGATCAAAACATGCCTTCCCTTTTTTCGTGTGGAAACTATACACAAACATATATTAGATTAATACAGTATGGATTAATTAAGTATAATATGTATAAGTATAGAGTGAAGAAATACTCACATAATAGCATTGATGCTGCAGTACTCTATGTCTGTTTGAATAGACACACCTGTGATCCTAGAAAAGGACAATTTCCCAGTAGAGTAACTGGTGCAACATGGAACATACACTGTGGGGAGGCAAAGAAATGATTAATGAAAGAAAACATTAAAAACACAAATTGAAACTATTTTGGAGTGTCTTTACCTCTAGATGTATAGAGAGTGCTGCTGAGAGGCAGCAGACACAGAGCAGAGAGCAGGAGCAGTGAGATCTGAGGGTTGGCTGAAACCATGTTGTCTGCAAAGTGCACGAGTGGAGAGAAGGGAAAAGCACCTGTCTTTATAAGTAGCACAGATCAAGTTTCCAGTTCTGCCTACATCGACAAAATTAAACCAAACCCCCACATATTCCCCCTCTCCGTGACAATAGGAGCAAAATTTCAGGGCTGTTTTAAGGTCAAAGGGGCATTTTTCTGTCCATACACATACGTTTCTTTTATTTGAATATTGTATTATATGCATGCCTTTTTATATATGGTAATACATAGCCATTTTTTATATTTATCATTCTTGCTTTATGTTGCATCATATCGCAAGAAAATTCCTACAGTAGAAAAAGGCAAGGCAGGTTTATATGTATAGCACAATTTGTACACAGTCATTAAAAGTGCTTTAAATGGTTAATGATCACATTTTTATATAACACTTTTCCACCTTCAAGACACTCAAAGCACTTTACATCAAGAAACCACTCACCTATTCACTCACACATTCATACTCCAGTGTACACAGACGGGCGGCGAGGGGGGTTCACTGGACACAACCACAGCATTCATCTTTGGGAGCTGAAATCACACTGCCAACCTGTGGGTCAGTGGAGCTGTTCTCTAAGAAAGACAATAGAATCCAATCACAGACAAATAAATAATCATCATGAAATTAACATTAAAATCTATATTTGTTTTTAAATGTATTTTTAATCATTTTACATTGTTCAATTTGTATTGTGTATGTATGTATGTACGGCGACCTTGAGAGCCTTGAAAGGCGCCTAACAAATAAAATGTATTATTATTAAAAGAGAAGAGGGTAGGATAAAAACCTTTCAGTCATATGCACAGCTAAAAATAACTGTTTTGAGGCTGGATTTAAACATTGTCACAGTAGAGGCCTGTCTCACATCTTCAAGTTTTACCTGCATAAAACTGAAACACTGATTCTCTATGTTTAGTCCTGAGTCTGGCACCAGCAGGAGGCCGGTCCCTGAAGTCCTCAGAGTTTGAGATGGTTCATGTGGCTTTAACATGATGGATATGTTCTTTGGTGCTGGTCCATGGAGAGACTTGAACACAAGCAGATCTAGAATGAACAGTCGTGTTTCATAAGTTTGAACAGAATCAGACAGAATGAAAACAGCATTTAGTTCTCTGCATTGACATCACATCTCTGAAGCAAATAAATAATTGCAGCCGCTTTGATTAAAATGCTACTTATCCGCAAATGTAGAATTAGTCTTTATTATAACTGATTTTACGCCGCTCTTAGTTTTAAGTCTATACCGAAATGCTATGTAAGCAGATAACATCAGCACATTTTAGTCTGGGTTCTTATCTGACATCAAACTGCACACGTTTGCAGTGGGCTGGTGGTGAGGTTTTGAGAAGGGGTCCTTTTCTAGGCCAAGAAACCTCAATAGGAGAAACAAGTGCGCCTTGGAGAACTAAGTAGGCCACTGAGAACTTTCTAAGTCTGTTTGGTTAAACTTTCCACGTCAGTCATTTTATCACTCATTCTTTTCCATTGTTAAAAATAGTATTTTTACATTTACATGTTGGGGTCATTGCAACCATGACTATGACGTTGTATAATGAAGTTGTGGTTAAGGTTTTTTCATTTATTCTGAACATGCATTGGACAATGCTTTACAGTACAATTTCCTGTCATGTCTTATCTTGTACTGCATAACTGCATCATCTATTCTACTAGGATGGGGCTTTTTGACCACCAATACATAAATAGGTCAGGACCTTACGTATTACAGGTCTTATTGTAAAAGGTGGGGCTAGACTACACATTTGAGTTTCAGTTGTCATCAAGTATAGTCCTACTGTGAGAAAGACTATTTTAACCAAGACGTTCAGGAAAGATGGCCAACCTGTCTGTGTACGCTACTCTGATGGTGGCGATTCTGATGCTTGGGGAAAGCAGTGAGTACAAATGTATTTTTGATATTGAAATATATATCTAAATGTGAAGTGCTCTGTAATGCAATCCTTAAAATCTTTTCTCATTTTCAGGTTCACATAAATGCTGCACAAAATATGATCAAATTAGACCCCCCATAAAAGCACTGAAATCTTATGTAGTTCAAGAAATAACAGAGTTGTGTGGCATCAGAGCTGTAATGTAAAAAAAATTAAAATATTATATTATTTCCTTTTGCTAAAGTAAGAACAACTAAATATTTTGCATTGTGTTTACAGATTCCAAACAGTGGTGCCTAAAAAAGGACCAGTGATACAAACTAAACCACTGTGTGCAGACCCTGACCGGCCCTGGGTGAAAAGGGCCATGGAAGTTGTTCCTCAGTATGATCTTTCTCCTCATTCAAAACCTGCTCTTTGATTCTGACGCAATCAGCTTCTGATAACCATTTTCCTCTCTTTTTTCTGTTTTAGCTTTGGTCACGGGATGAGAGAAAGGAACTGAACTAATATTTTCATTTGTATTATTATAACACACTTTTCAATTGGATTTCTGTATTGTTAAGTTGTAATTGTAACTATGTAAGCAGATAGCACAGTTTTATTTGTGGTTCTTATCTGACATCAAATCAAAGTATATATATGTTTATTGTGGACTGCTCTCAGTATGTCATGGTGTGAGAGGACATCTGTTTCTAGGCCAAAAAACCCTCAACACAAAATTCCCAGAAATCTCAACCTAAAAAATAGATTGAATTAACTTAGGAGCTATTCCCTCACTAAACTGTTCTGATTTAGGATTTATGCATTGGAAATGGCCAAATTCAGATTCCTTCTGAGGGAAAATTCCACATGTCTTTATGCTTGAACCTATAAAATGAATTTTATGTTCGCCCAAATTATGGGGGATTATGGGCATATTTAAAGTTACAGTTCCATTGCAGCATGCCGGATGTAATTGCCTGGGTTATGGTTATTATAGACATTGCATCATTTAAACTATGTGCCTTAGAAATAATGGCATAGTTAACTATGCAATGGCATAGTTAAAACATATTTTTAATACTTTCGTGACATTTGACATCCCTGTGCTCCTGTAGTTCTTGAACACTGGACTTTCCCCATTGGGATCTATAAAACTTACTTCATCTCACAGGTATATAGGTTTATTTCCTAACAAGTGAATATTTTGTGTTGAGTTTGTGTATGTTGTGTGCTTTATTATGATTGTATGTAAATATATACTGTATTTAAAATAAAAAACTTCCAAATCTCAATAAAAAAGTCTACTGCGTGTAATGGCGCCTATGACCGCTAGGTGGAGGTAGTGTTTCAGCGCACAGGAAGGATTCACCACATGAAACAGATGAGCGGAAGAGATTTGAGACAACTGCAGAAATGTGATGCGAAACCGGGAAGAATACTCATGTAACCCCTTTAATAATATAACTGATATATATCCTAGTAAGACCATCAAACAGGCAGTATTATAATGAGGAGATCAGTCAGTGCATGCAGTGTAAACAGAGCTAACGCTTAGCTTATGTTTTGATGGAGGAGGACACATACCAGACAAGAGGGAGGTAGGAATAAATTATAACAGAATAACGATGCTTGATTGTTGAGACTTGACGTAGCCAACCCTTTTCTATTCCTACATTACTCACAATTTCTCTGTTCCCCAGTGTAACGTGGAGGAGATGGTGATCCTAAGTGTTCATCCAGTGAGCTAGGACCTCTCTGTGGACTTACTTGAAGAAGCCATGGAGAGAGGAGGGAAAGCAGAGGATGAAGACGCCAGTTTGTTTGTGGACTCTGAATTTCCTGCAGATGACTCAGCCCTGTTGTCAGATTGCTCCACTCCCATCGCTAAACTGAAGGGCACCATCACCTGGCTGCGTCCCCAGGTCAGATGAAGCTCAGGCAAACCAATAATAATCGTCCTGTTTATAAATGGTTTATAACAGAAGATTGAATGTCTAAATCCACCTGGAATAAGACACTTTGTAAATCATCTCTGCGTTCTGTATTTCAGGAGATCTGCCAGTCACCAGAATTATTCCCTGAAGATATCAGCTTGGGTCATGCAAAGCAGGGTTTATTGGGAGACTGCTGGCTCCTTTGTGCCTGCACCGTCTTACTGCAAAACAAACATTTACTAAACAAGGTACAATGAGCAATAACAGTGAATATTTCTACATATCCCGCAGTGGCATGATGACACCAGTGAACTTATTAATATTTTAACTATGCAGGTGATTCCTCTAGACCAGCCTACATGGGGAGGCAGTGGATACAAAGGGTTTTTTCGTTTTTGTTTTTGGCAGTATGGTCACTGGAAAGATGTTATCATTGATGACCTTTTGCCATGCATTGATTTAAAACTATGCTTTTCACGGTGCCTTTCTCCAACTTCCTTTTGGGTAGCATTGTTGGAAAAAGCCTGTGCCAAGTGAGAAGTCATTGATATTTATATACATTTGTTGGTTTCATAGTAACAATGTACTGATAAGCTATTTTCTCTCATTTCTTTTAGGCACTATGGCTCTTATGAGAGACTTTGGGCAGGGAAAGTATCTGAGGCTTGGGTTGACCTTACTGGTAGCCTGGCAGAGCACTGGAGTTTGGGTAGCATTGGAACAGAAGAAGAAAATGTTAAACAACAAGACACAGATCCAGTCAGAAGGAGACCAGATCTTGTGAAGTTTGTGAGAGATAATTGCATACTTAGCTGCTCTATTAACAGCAGGACAACAGGTTAGAAGGCAACATTAAAATCTTTCAAAAAAACCCAAAACATACAGGATTTTGTTATTACTTACCTCTTGTTTAAACAGTTGAAGAGGCCACTGAGCTGGGTCAGTATCATGCCCTAAATGTCTTAGAGTGGCTTGAAGTGAGCACGGTGTCTGGAGACAAAGTACATCTTCTCCGGATTAGAAACCCCTGGGGCAGATGCTGTTGGACTGGGTCCTGGGGTGAAGGGTTTGTCTGCATGTTTTTTTTCTGTTTTTTTTTTCTATTTGATCTTCAGAAACCTTATTTGCATCTTTCCTTGCAGTGGTGATAATTGGAGCTCTCTTGATCCTCTATGTGCGATGGATTTGCAAGCAAGAATTTCACAAGGGGAATTCTGGTTGGATGAAGAAGAGTTCGTATCTATGTTTGATGATGTTACTGCAGGATATAAAGTTGATGAGAATGGACACATTAGAAGCATTTACTCAGGTATTTGTTTAAGCATGTTTTGGTTGTAAATGAAAAATTACTTTTTTGTTTAAATAGTCATCATCTGTCTGCTTTTCAGGAAACATGTTAGAACACCGTCACCAGCTGGCTGGTGAGTGGATAAAGGGATTCTCTGCTGGCGGTAGTAGGAACAGCAATAGCTACAGGACTAATCCAAAGTACTGGCTCAAAGTTAGAGAAAGAGGAGAGGTATTAGTATCACTCTTGCAGCATAAAGAAAATAAGAGGATGGACAAATCAGTACAAATGCTATGTGAAGACCTCAGAATGAATAAGCACCAGCATTACCAAGCTATTGCTCTGCACATTTGGAAGGTTTGCATTTACATAGTTAGCTCATGTTTCATGAAGACTCACCCGTCAATGGATAATAATTATCTTTTTGTTCTTTTCCAGGTGGAGAAGAAACATTTCAATTTAAGCCAAGTGTTAAATAAAGCTCCATTTGCTTCAACTCACTGCCATGCATATGATAGAGAAGTGGTCCTCCATCAGGAGCTTGAGCCTGGATACTACCTTATGATACCCAGCACTTACCAGCCAGAAGCTGAGGCCCAATTCCTTATAAGGGTCTTCTCTTCTTCATCCACTTCTCTCAGGTAATAAAAAAATCACATGAGGTCTAACCTGTCAAAGTTTCACAGGCATGTCCTTGCCTTTTCAAATACACAGCAGGTTTGTTTTTACTTATGATTTACAATAAATACAATGTTTGGTTACTCCACAGTGCATTGAAAAGCCCAGCTCGGTTACTGCCATTAACACTTGGTGGAGAATGGGAGAATAGTTACTTTCATGGAGCTTGGGTCAAGGGAAGCACTGCTGGAGGAAGCAGGAATTTCCATTCTCACTGGTGCAACCCACGCTTTCTGTTTAGTGTGTGCAATGACACCATGGAAACCCCAGGAGTCAACATCAAAATCACATTGCACCAAAACTCCCCTGAAAACGAATTACACCCAATTGGCTTTCACATCTACAAGGTGAGTCTGCTAGTACAAGTACTGGTACTTTGTAAAGCAAATCTAATTTGTTTCTGCACTAATCCACTGTGAAATGAGAGGGATTCCAAGCCAATTTAATAATCTCTGATTTATACTATACTCTTACTTTATCACTACTAAATCTTTATAGACTCAAGATGGGCTATCTCAGTCTGAGTCTTCAAAAAATGAACCTGTAGCCAGCTGTATTCCTCACTGCTACAACCAGGTTGTGACTCTACCGTGCAATCTTTCTCCTGGAGTTTACACCATTGTGCCATCTACATACGAGCCTGACTGCCCTGCCAACTTCTCCCTTTGCATATCTCAAAGGGTACACAGGTACGACCAGATTGTGGATAAAAACATGTTATTTCACTTACATTTTAATATACTGCTTTTTCAGGAAAGTGGTGAGATGTCAAGAGACGCTTGGAAGAGCCATTCAAGAGGTTTGTTAATTGACAATCATAGAACTATAAATATGTGGAATAATCAATAATTTCAAGTAGTGATCCACTGATAGCTGTATTTGTTTTGGATATTTGCTGTGATTCAGGAAAAAAAAATGCTGGGTTGGCTATCGCTTCTAGGATATAAATTTGGCCAATATGGAACATCTCATAATGTTTGAAAATATATATATATAAAGTACTAAATTATTTTTTCTTTGCGGCAGACATCTTGTACATCTTTGATGCAGAACTAGTGGTGACTTCTGCTCCACTGATGCTGACTAACCTCACTGTGGTCTCTGGCACATGATGAAAGAACTATATCTTCAGTCCATGTTTACCAGCCCAGCACTGTGTGCATGTCTATGTATGCTTGTGTGCCATGAATGTTTAGGAATGCAAGAAAGATTAGTGAGAATGTGTGTTGGAACTCATGGCCTATCAGGATCTGCTGAGGCTCTGGACTAGTGGGCAGTCACACACTTATCAGCCATTAGGACATCAGAGGCTGTCGGTGGGCTGGGCTGCTAATGAGCTATGACGGGACTGCCTGGTGTAAACAAACAGCCGCCATTGAAGGGCCCGCTGCTGCTCTTCCCCATTCACTCACTGGTGCGCTTTCTGGCCAAGAACAATGTCCTCTCTTATGAGAGGCACAGGGGGCATGGGGCGACTGATGGTTTCAAACAGGAGAGCCAACAAAATGACACCATAACGTGCCATACCATGCCAAAGCAGTCCTCCCATCTCTCCCTCTATTCATTAGGTTTATATACTCTTTAGTTACCCAACAGCAGGGTCATCAAGTTTACCCTACTGCCTTGGCTATATTTGAATAGTGCTTTCAAAAATTACCCCCTAAACATTATTTCATTTGGAGAGCTTGAGTTGTTAATTGTAACATTTTGTATTGTGTGACTGAATAAAAAAAAAAAACAACTACTTACTCTTTTTCAGGTCTGTTTTGTCTGTTAGCCTGTATAAATTTACACCACTTGTGTATCCACTATTAATTGTAAATGTTGTAATAGCAGATTATTGGATTGGTGCTGCACTCCCAGCTGGGTAGAGAGGGTGCACTCCCAGCTGGGTAGAGGGTGCAGAGAGGGTGCACTCCCAGCTGGGCAGAGGGTGCAGAGAGGGTGCACTCCCAGCTGGGCAGAGGGTGCAGAGAGGGTGCAGAGAGGGTGCAGAGAGGGTGCACTCCCAGCTGGGCAGAGGATGCAGAGAGGGTGCACTCTCAGCTGGGCAGAGGGTGCAGAGAGGGTGCACTCCCAGCTGGGCAGAGGGTGCAGAGAGGGTGCACTCCCAGCTGGGCAGAGGGTGCAGAGAGGGTGCACTCCCAGCTGGGCAGAGGGTGCAGAGAGGGTGCACTCTCAGCTGGGCAGAGGGCGCAGAGAGGGTGCACTCCCAGCTGGGCAGAGGGTGGCAGAGAGGAGTGAGCCCCAAGCCTGCACGCGTGCACACGCAATGCGCGCTGCCGTTCCGTGGGATTGCAGCAGGCTGTTTGGACTCCGAAATTATTTTACCTAGAAAATTATGAACAACAAATTTGACGCGTGAGTAACTGATTGTATTTGTATGATATCTTTCGAAGAGCGGGCTTCCTGTGACTTCCTGTTTCAAAGACTTGTCATCAGATAGCTTATGATTCCAGCAGCAGTTTCAGTTGCATGCTAAAGAGGTGTGTCAGATATAGCTTGGATCTGCAAATTTGGTTTTAGTCTCAAATTCAACATGGGAAAGAGGTGAGAACAAATGCTTATACATACCGACCACGGCTGATACCATATGTACCTTTGGATCTGTCCTGAATGTGTGTGTTGTTAGCTTTAGCTTAGCAGGAGGAGGGTAGGCCTCAAAGCCTCGGCCTAATGGTGTAAAACGCGCGGCGGAAACAACACGATGTTTAGCCTGGACACGAGTTAGCCGCCTGTTAGCTTCAAAGCCGCTAACAGGCGTAGGCTTGAATCATAGTATGTCCTCTTTTAAAAATTGATTTAGCCTAGTATGTAGTGTACCCACAGATACGAATTAATTCAGTAATGCTGTATTTGGCTTAGTTTGTCAGTACTTAAGATGAAAAGGTAGCCTGCTAAATAAATCCTACCATATGTGGAAGAGGAGACCATATGTGTAATATTACATTATTTTAGGAAGCCCACGTGTATTTTAAGTGTACAACTTAACAACTTGATAATCTGATTTACTCTCTCCTTCAGTTTGAAAGACGATGACAGTGGAGACCACGACCAGGACCAAGGCCCACCGAAAGACTGTGAGAAGGAAAAAATTGAAGACGAAGAAAAGGAGCAGAACAGCTCTAAGAAAAAGGTGAATGATCCTTTGTTTACACAGTGTGAAGAATTACTACGTAGGCTCATATGTCTTTTGTTTATAGATGGTGGTTCCAGGTGCAGGAGAGCATCCTCTGCAATACAACTACACTTTCTGGTACTCCAGACGCACTCCGGGGAGACCAGCCAGCACACAGAGCTATGAGCAGAATATCAAACAGATTGGCAGTTTTGCCTCGGTCCGTTAACCAACTATATGTTTTTAATAAAAACACCTTATGTTGTCCAATGGTTAATCCAAATTGTTCTTTAGGTGGAGCAGTTTTGGCGATTTTACAGTCACATGATTCGACCAGGTGACCTGACGGGGCACAGTGACTTTCATCTTTTCAAAGAGGGAATTAAACCTATGTGGGAGGTACAACCTGTTATTTCGAGTACATTGTGAAAATGTCTCAGTTGCTTATTTCACAAGGTATGGTTGTATTTAGGATGATGCCAACAAGATGGGGGGCAAATGGATCATACGTTTGAGGAAAGGTCTGGCATCTCGATGCTGGGAGAACCTCATTCTAGCAATGCTGGGTGAACAGTTTATGGTTGGAGAAGAAATCTGTGGTGCTGTAGTTTCAGTTCGCTTCCAGGTAATGCTAATTGTGGCATTTTATCTTCTTTGGTCTTGGCCTTGTGTTGTGTAAATTCATAAATTCATTCTCAGGAGGACATTATTTCTATCTGGAACAAAACTGCTAGCGACCAAGCGACAACCGCCCGAATTCGAGACACCCTTCGTAGAGTTCTGAACCTTCCTCCCAACACTATAATGGAGTATAAGACCCATACAGACAGCATTAAGTATGTATGTCTAACCTGTTTTATTATTTTCTGTCTTTCTTCTCTTTCTTAAGATGATATTAAGTTGTTTAATCTTGCTATGATTACCTCTGATTAATATTACATCTTACAGTGACACACTAATACATTTGCACTTTGGCTGTCTTTGCAGAGCATGGGAAGACTTCCATGGGCTGGTGAATGCTAGTGGTGGTCGATAACCCTCCTGCCTCGAAGTTGCAACATTGGCAAGTTTTTTTTTTTTTTTTTTTTTTTTTTTATAAAAATAAAAAAAGACAAAACTTCATTACAACAAAAATATGCATGTTGAAAGGTCTTTGCTGTTTGCTTTTGTGGCAGGTAGGCGTGTGCATTTGTGAGGTTCTGGGGGATTGCAAGCCCGGAGAGATATTCCTGCATGGACTGGCACTGCATAAAGACTTGAGAAGGTTAGAACTGGAAGAAGACGAGTCTTTGTTGTATCAAAACCAAAAAATGTTCAGCAGACGACAGACTGAACCAAGTCGACAAACATCTAATAGTTGGTCAACTAAAGCAGCCTTGGTCGCCCTGTTTTTGTAAAGCAAGTTACACATCTATGAACTTGCCACCAGAGGGAGGCTATGAGCTGGCTGTTAGCTGAGCTGTACGTGTTCTCAAAGTGCACTTGACAAAATACATCAAAACCAACCTGTTCATCTACATGGCCATTTATTGTTTAATATCACATTTCTTGTCTAGACTTTATCTGTTTTATTGGGACTCAAACAGGGTTGCGGTTACATGCCATTTTATTACAATGAAATTTATTTACAATACATTTGTTTGAATAGGAATTGCAATTACTTATTGTGTATTACCCACTGTATTTGTAAATGCAGTCCATTCAAACACTACACACTGATGTAAAATGTCTTTTTTTTTTTTTTTTTTTTCCCTGAAGTCAATTCCGAAGAGAGACTGAGCTGGCAGAAGGCCTTGTGTTTGAAGAGCATTTTTATAATGCCAAACACCTCAAAACCAGTTTCTCTTCAGCCGTTTTGTCTTTGCCATGGTTTTATGAATATGAAGAAATCTTTAACTGTTGTATATAAATGGTCTGAAAATGATTTTTATATTTTGTAGAAATTGCTGAGAGACTACA
The DNA here is from genome assembly GCF_009829125.3 of Periophthalmus magnuspinnatus. NCBI lineage: Eukaryota > Metazoa > Chordata > Actinopteri > Gobiiformes > Gobiidae > Periophthalmus > Periophthalmus magnuspinnatus. The sequence goes on along the minus strand of NC_047142.1, from coordinate 6,334,372 downwards.
TAACATTATCAGTCAAGACACATGTTTTAGATTAATGTCTAAATTCTGCTGAAACAATGCAGCCCAGCAAGTGATAAAACAAACAGCGTTGTCAGAGGTTAATAAAAGGCAGATTTATACCAATAAATGTCAAATATGCAGTTTCTTCAAGAAGTTTTTGTCTCCATCATTAGTTTGTTTTATTTATATACTGTCTGAGAAAAATCATCTCATGCATGTTTAATATATCCTGAGAATTTCTTGCTGAAGTTTTAGTAAGTCCTCTATCTCCAGTTTGGTTGTAGTAGCTTCTTTTTTAGCTCATTTCAAAGTACATATAACTCTGAAGAAGAAAATGGTTATTTTAAATGTTTGGGTTTTTTTTAGATAATAAATTTGCTATGTAAAGCAAAATGCAGAAACAAACATACCAATAGAAACGTTGCCCCCAACAACATAAGTTTTGTCTCCGATTCCATGTTCTGTGGAACTGAAGTGACAAATACGATACATTGTAGGGCAGTGTTGGTAACAATAGTCTTGGAACAAGGAACACAGAAGCTTGAAAGAGAAAAAGAAATTCTCACCATTTAATCCAAAATATTCATGGTCCATATTTTGTTTAAGACTAAAACCGGGCCACTTCTTCCATATTGTTCCAATTTTGTCTCCAGTGTTTGACATGATCTGAAGTTAATTTTGAAAAGTTAAATTTTTTTTTAAATACTTTTATTCATTAGTAATACAGACTGTCCATGAAGTCTCCTTACAATAAAATATAATATATATATATATATATATATATATATATATATATATATATATAATTTCAAAGGGAAATGATAAGATATCTTAACCAGAGTTGTTCTATTGTACTCAGTGGTTTCCAAAGTTTTCGCCTCATTTAATACATTTATATGGGCATCATTAGTCACTCGAACATGAAATACTCATGTTCATGTGTGCTGTTCATGTTCGCTGTAGCAGAGCCTCATTGATGGTTGCAATTGCATCTGTTAACTTTTACTTACTTCAGTAATGCCCCGTATCTTTATTCGATACACAATATCTTTAACATAACCCCGTAGAAATCCAGAGGTGTGATTATATGGTGAAAGTGATGGCCATGAAATTGGTCCATCACTTCAATCAAACCGTCTGTAAATGTTTGAGGAACTCACCAATATGCAGAACCCAATGTGATTAAAGACTTTTATAATGACAATACAATACAACTAATCTAATTAATATATCTTATCACTTGCGTTTGTAATTATATTTTAAAATTGTAAAGACACTTTATGGACATCCTGTATTCATTTTAATTCAAAGCACATACCTGGAAGTCTTGGTTGGATAAACAACGACATGGACAGCAAGGGCCTTGAAGTCTGAATGTCGCCACTCCACTTGCATCACACACTTCCAAAAGAGGGGTGAACATGCTCCACCTGTCAATAGCCATTGACAAAAGCCCAACCTCAATTCAGCAACAGTAATTTGATACAATTCGTTTATGTAAGCTGGCATCGAGCAACCACAGCAGAGGTCAGCGTAAATGCTCGGTTGACCACATTTTCAGCTGTCATGATTCTGCAATACCAAAATCCTTGTTCTCCTGGTGTTAGAGGAGTTCAATTTGTGCCATGCTTTATTTGAGGACAACTGAGAGAATATTTATACCAAGTAAACCTCTAACTTGAAATCCGAGAGGTCAGCTGTAATTTGTACCTTTGATTTACTGTTGATTGTAACAAAGACAGCTTGGGTAGCCAGAGTCAGATGAAGCATTAGACTTTGACTATGCAGGAGGCCAGTGCTGCCATTGCCCCCATTAGCCCAGCATTTCCCAAAGAAAAGATGCCACATTCCTCCAGTGGCTCTGGGCAGACAGCTGTGTGGTGCTTCTCCCCCCCCAGGTTTAGACCACAGCCCTACACTGTGGGACTCTACAGGCGCTCCGTGCTATTTAGAGACAAGGTTGGGCAACTACTAGAGCAATGGGTGGCCAGAGACATGGATAAAAGGCTCTCATGGCACAAAAGGCATGAGAGTGGAAATGCAAAATAGTATATACTCTCAAATTTGTACACACACAGACCGAGCAATCACATCAACCAATGTCCATGTACTATATGCCTTCAATCTATGATCCATTGACAAAAAAATGCATTGCGTAGTCCCACTCCTTCCTCCTTCATGCGAGTCCCTTGTTGTGATTCAGAATTTTTTTTTTTTTTAACCACATTCTAATCATTACTGACTTAAGAGCTGACTTAAGAGTAACACAGCTCAATTAAGTTGTGAGAATACGATTCTCACAACACATTATTGCCAAAATCACATCAGCAGTAACTTCACTGCGTTGTATGGAATTGATCAAACAATAGTTCAAAAATCATATGATTATGACTCTGAGTTGTGGTTGGTGGAAACTTTCTCACTGTTCATAATACTTGATCATCAAATCTAGTTCAGTATCCTAATTTAACATTACTTACCGTTGGCATACAATTCCTATGAGTTGTCTTTGAGCTGTATAGACTCTCATCTCCATAAGGCAGCAGCCTAAACAACATGCATCCATTCTGAAGGGTCTTTCAAAATAAAAGACTTGACGACCCTCACTATCAATGCCCTTAAGTGAGCAGGCTCTTGCTGGGCCACAACACTGAAGACACAAGCATGAACTCTCTAGGAAGAAAATGAAGAAAAAAAAAAGTTATGTTTGATAGGCATTAGTTTCATTAGTTTCATTTGCTTACCTTCTATAGCCACTAGCAGGTCCACCCTGTTGCTGTTGGCAGAGATACTGTAAACCCTCCTGGGAACACAGTGAGGACCTGCAATACTATAGTTTGAGAGAGGCTCATTTCAGTCAAAAATTCTCATTTGAATGTTTGCTTACCTTGTAGTTCTGGCCTGGCATTCACATGAAACTGCTCAACCAAATCCAAAATCGACAAGTCAATTCCTCGAACACCTGCAGGCCTCTTACCTACATGTCTCAGTTTCTTTGGTTCATTCTTGTTTTCTGAAAGTTCCTCGTGAGATTCCCAACAAGTACTCTTATCGTGCGTTTTAACTGACTCAACAAGGCACTCGCATGAAGTTCCATTTCTGTTTTGGTAAGTCTTGAAGATCATTTCGATGTGCTTCTCGCGCTCCAGGTGACCGAAGGGATGGGGCTGATTGGTCACGGCCGACATAGTGATAACCAGTGCAAGGAAAAAGGATAGATATCAGCAAGAGTTCATTGATGCTGTGGTCCAGTCCAGATGTCCCTGAGCAGTAGCATATCCTAAACTTGTGTGGGAGAAGTCACTTGGTTTGTGTTTGTTGTTTGTGTCTGAGGATTCTAACTCCCTCCTTTTCTCTCTCTGTCTCTGTTTCCATCCCAACCAGCCGGATCTGCCTTTTGTGGCTCTATAGAAAGGCACCATTCAGCCATGTAATTGTAATCCTGCTCTAGAGGTGGGGGCAATAGTGCACTGGCTTTTCATAAGAGGTGTAGAATGTGTTTTGGAAAAAAAAAAGATGCAATTTTAGGTAATTTACATAAACATATTAGCTTTATTGCACAATTGGTTGTACAATAACAAAAAGTATCAAAGACATCATATAGGTTCACCAGAGTAAATAAACATGTTCCATCATATATACACATATGATGATGTAGTAGAATGGATAAGCATTAAAATATTGTATTGTGTTTTTTATGCATCTTACCATTGACAAAGCTAAACACTAACATTAAGAGCAAGTGACACACATGACAAGTAAATGTGGCTTAGTGAGCAGATCCTAACATGTAGCTAACAAAAATACTGGTTGATATGTATTACCCCAGTGCTGGTATAGTTTCTCTCATGGTTTCTCCCATGCATCACTTCTCAGGCCATGAAGTCACTCTCTGTCAGGTTGCTTGTTGGGGGGAGGTAGGTCTTTGGGTCCCCAGGAAACGGTGAAGAGGGTGCTCTATTGAAATGTCCCATGAGAAAAATGGCCACTGTGCCAATCCAAAACACTAGAGCCATCACTATGAAACAGGCCCTGTCAATCACACGGGCCACAAGGAACCATTCTTCATTCTCCTGCAGTTACAAAAGTTAAGTCAAATGTCAAAAGGTTGAACACACTTTTTCACTTATGTCTTCTCTTTATTTTCATGACTATTTACATTTGTAGATTCTCACTGAAGACATCAGAATTATGAATGAATGTTCATCCAATGTTGTAAACAATAAGGAGTAAAATAACTCAAACACCTTCAAAATAGCCACCCTTTGCTTTAATCACTGCTTTACACTCTTGGCATTCCACTAATGACCCCTGATGGGACACATCTCTGAAGTGAGAACCATTTCAGGAGCGTTAATCATGAAGCTTCTTGAGAGAAGGCCACAGGTTTGCAGCAATGTCAACAAAGCAAAAGGTGGCTACTTTGAGGAATCGGCATCTAAAATATAAACATATTTAGAGTTATTTGGCCTTTTCCATACATAATTTCATAATCTCGCTTCTTATATTTGATGTCTTCAGTATGTAATATTGACAGTAGTAAATATAATGAAAAGATAGGAGAAGAACGTGTCTACAAACTTTAGGTACTGTACATTTATTTGCTTTTGAGCAATCTCCCTGTGGTAAAAATAAATGTTACTACTGAACTTACATTCTGAAATACATTCTTTTGTTTTGCCGCCGTTGCTATGTGCTTACAGGAACCTACACACTGCCTCAGCTCCACTGAAGCATTTGCCAAGCTGGCACAGAGATGCTCAGCTGTTCCCCCTTGAAGACCATTATCTAAGCAAGAAAAAAAATAATAATAATAACAGGAGAGCCAGTTGTTAATCTAAGGGTTTAGTTAGTCCTTTTTTTTAAATGAAATTAAATCAAATACTCACGCAACTTGTCCAGCACTGACTTCATTAGCCCGTTTCTCTCTTTCAGTCTTTTAAACATGAGTTCGGAGCGTGAGGTTTTGAGCATGTATTCCTCTGCTTTAGAGATGAGGGTCATTGAGCTGCGGCGTCGACAGTGAGGCATGTATGAACTGTTGTTGTCTGCTGCGTGACCGTTCCCTGTTTCAGAAATCATAGCCTGTTCTGGCATCCAAGGCTGCATCTGCATCCTTAATAGACGAGGCAAAGTGTTGAGGAGGATCTGTAAGTTATAAATGACTAATTAGAAATGCATTCAGGTCATCTATCAAATAAAGGAGTACATACAAAAGTTGCTTAGAGGAAAATGCCACTTACAAAATGGCTTGCTTTGGCCACAGTCTCACCTTTCGCACTTTGTCTGTCATTTTGTGAGTGTTTGGGGTTCTTTGGGAGACATTTAGGACTATCACACAGTTCATCACTACTGTAGTTGTCACTGACATCACAAACATCAAATATCTACAATTCAAAGATATGCAACTTATTAGTAAAAGAGCACGTTAAAAACAACTACAAAAGATATTACCGGTACTAGAAAACTTACTTTCCAATAAGAGGGACAGCTTGGGACGTCTCTGGAACCTTTTTAGCGATCAGGCACACGAAAACAGTTTGTCCCAGGAGAGTCGCAATGGACATGAAGCACTTCTGACCCCCGGCTGCAATGATTAGTTATGAGTTTTAAGAACTGGAAGCTTTTTATATTTCTCTCCCCTATTCATTGACTTAATATGGACACATTGGCTTAACACAGGCATGTCTTTGAACAGTGAGAGGAGGCTAGAACACCCAAAGAAAACACACCTGCCCAAGGACCAAACACACTCTGCTGTGGTGAGATCAATAACAATATAATCTATTCTGGATGCCATATGGAGGACTTTGTAACTATAGATAGGATAAAATGGTTGTAAGTACCTTTAGCTGGTAAATAGTAAACCAGCAGCCCGAGAGAGGAGAAAAGCACACAGGGAGCGATGATGTTGATGATATAGAAAAGTGGTTTTCTCTGAATGATGAGAAAGAAGACCACCTCTTGGTACTCCAGGTCATCTTTAGTGTACTGTGGGTTGATCAGCTTCTTTGCAGGTCTATGTTTAATCACCCACTCGCCATTTTCTAAAGTCAACAAAAATAATATAATGAAAACTATTTCACACAATGCTACAGGTTTCAATGTCACCATAGTGAGCTGCTTGTTAATAGTAATAATCCAGTAGTTGTTCATTAGACTGGTAGTTGTAATACTAATAAAGTCAGGAAAAACTATAGTAACAATAGTACACTTACAATAATACAATTTTGACTCTTAAAGTTGGAATATCTTTGTACTTTTACTTGAGCAGAAGTTTTACTCAAGTATTATTTGAGTGCCACTTGTGTATTCCATTCTGTATCTACCTGTAAAAGCCTCCGGGTCGATGTCCACCCACTCTAAAGTGTAGTTGTCCTCTTCTTTCAGAACAATCTCAATCTCGTTTGCACTGTACGTCTGGGAACTGTGAGAAAACGAGACAAGACTAATTGCGGCGTTCATTTACATATACAAAGCAGGTCATAAACAGTGCCATGGATACGAGAGACAGCCTAGATACTTTTGTTATGTTTCCTGTTTTTGATGAGGTCTACTTACCGGAACACCATAGTGCAGTTCTGCCAGTCAAAAGGAAAGTAGTTGACGATGATGGTGCATGCACTACGGTAAATAGCAGGAGGTAGCCAGTAGACACAACCATCAGGAGAGACCAGTGCATTGCAGTATAGAGCCACTTCAAACTGCCCGTCCACACTGCAGACAGACAATGGCAACAAGAGAAATGAGTACTGCACAGTAGCATGTACATTTGGTCTTTTGGTCAAATAATTTTCTAGTTGAATGCCAAAATAGTAAGTGATTATATTTTGGCAGTACTGTAGCATGAAGTATACTAACTTATGTTGTGTATGTTGTGTTTGGTAGAGGCCCGAGGGGACATAGTTGATGGTTTTGCTGTCATTTTTGTACCAGTCTTCCCTAAGGCAGCTGTGGTCGCAGAAGAAGCTTATTGGGAGTGAATAATCAGTGGATCATTATGACTAGAGTAATGTTATGTTGATGTAGCTGCGTGTCCTGAGACTCACTTGTTTTCCAGGATGATGTCGGGCAACCATATGCTTTGAGATGGCACTCTTAATGGAGATGTTATATTTCCATACAGAGCTGACCTGGGCATCTGGTCCCACCTCAGCCGATAGTCACACCACTGCTGCAAATGCCCAAACTGAACTGTTAAAAACTGAACTGAACGAACTATCCCAAATGTTGCAAATTTTATACAAATACCATTTCTATCCACACACTTGTCGTTAAGGCCTCCTCTTTTTCATTCTGTGGAGGTGATTTGGATTTGTTAGAACTTAGACATATGGCAAAACTGTTAAGAAATGCTCACACAGACCAGAGAAATGAGATTTGTCAGGGTCATCTTGATGTGCACTTTGGTAACATCTCCGCTGTTCTCCATGGGGCGGACATTTTTGTTATAGTCTTTCATCAAATCTTGAAACAACTCTGCTTCAAGATTAAGTGATGAAACTATGAGGACAAAGAGATTTTTAATAACATAAGAGCTAAATGAATGCTGAAAAAAATATAGAAATAGATATGCAGTTTGTTATAAATTCTAATTCCACTTAATAATTTAGTTTTGTGGAAAAGTTACAAGTAGTTGGGACAATGGTTGCAGAATAGTAGTTCAGAGTTCACAATTTTAACGTATAATATTATCTGTAACATGATTTATTTTACTGTCTAATAAAAATTAAAAAAAAATTCAAATTATTATGCTGTGAAACTATTGAAAAAATGAACCTCAACATAAATTATTATCGCTGCATAAAATATATTTAAATTTTAGTGAAATAGTAAATCCTGACATTATCAATATTATACGCGGCTGTTTTCTTACCTGTTGATGTGATTAGTATTATCCCGATGAAGACAGAGAGGCAGACAGGAAGTCCAGACTCCATTTGAATAATCACAGCTCACGGATACAGAGTTACGCTGGAGCCGAACGGTGCATGTGTGTATCACTATTTGTGAGAGTTTGTTTCCTAGCAGAAGTGGGCTAGTGCTGCTGGGATTCATTGAGCCATGGCTTTTTGGAAGGAGGGGCCAGATAATTGTTCTGCTAAAATGTGTGTGTATTTACAGCACAACATTGTCAGCTGTCACAACAACACACAGGCACCTATATTCTACATCACTTCCCCTGCTATGTGACAATACATCAGCCAACACATGGTGGTCTGTGGTCCTGGTCACAACACCTGTCACTGCCACTCCAGAGAGAGGAGGACAAGGCTGATGGCTGCTTTGTCTGCACATTTAGCATCGCACAAGGCTATATAAAGACAGCATTTTCAGGCAGAATGTGATTGTGGCTAAAAATGTTCTTGTATTTGTAAGAGTATGATGTGTTGACAGGTGGGAGCAGGACTCATGTAATGTGTGGGAAGACAGATGGTGAGACTTGTTTATTTGCGTCAGTCCTTTGGCGATGACAGATCAGGCCCTTGGGATAGTGCAACATTGTGAGTCATTAGAGAGGAAACGACAAGATGAGGGCTCAGTATTTAAAAGGGGTTAGTGACATTTCAGCTACTTAGGAAACACATACATAAATAGTTAGGTTTTCTGTTCTTTTTGGGGACTTGACATTGACTTATATTCAATTCAAATAGAGACTTAACCAGTTAAGTCTCTATTTTTGATTAACCTTGGTTTTGATTAACTAAAACCCCAACCTTAACATATTTTACCTCTAATTATTAAGGATTTACATCACTGATTCAAGAGGTTGAATTTTTGGAATAATTGCAAGTAACAACAGACAAGTGGGGAGAGATAGGGGCTAAAACATTAATTTAATATAACTATTTATTCACTATTTGTCACAAATTGTTTGAATGCAGACAAATACCCAAAGATTACTCTCGATGTCAGAGAAGCGGTCAGTGACTTGGGCTCTTGTTACACATCCTCATCCTGGAATGAGAAGGCAGGAGAAGATGGGAAGCGTTTCGGCAGTAGAGCAACTGCAATGTTGACGGGAACACTTCTCCACGAAGAGTCAGGGGACAGAGGTCAGCTCTGATCCACAGAGTAAAACTGCACCCCTGAGGAGCTGCTGCCCTCCTCTGCTCCTGCATTAGCTGAGACATACTAGAGCATTAACAGCTTGGCTCATGATGCTTCAAATGTCTGAGGCATGGTGCCATCGTAATACCACAGTAAGGCGGGACAAGAAATTACCATGTCAATCTACCAAGGGTTTATTTCATGTATTGTTTATTACAAAAATACAAATGGCCTCTCAATACAAATAAATATTATGTATAAAGAAATAATATATACAAACTGCATACTTTATTAGGCTCAGCCTTTCATATATGAATAATTTATATATTTACAGGTTTATAAGTTAAGTTTTGCTTCTATGAAACAGATACATTCATATTTAATCCTCATTACAGTGGCACGTCAGTCAGCCCTGTGTCTAGTCCCAGATTAATCTTTATTAATATGTAAATTTAAAAAATCTAAGTCTTAAGGCCTTCGAGTGCCAGAGAGATGATCCTGGGCACGCTGCGGTAAAATGACTCGTTCTCCAGCCCAACCAGACAGTAGAAGGTCAAAGGGCGTCCCCCCACTACAGCTTTCACCCGGGCTTCATACAGACCACGCTCGTTCTTTGAGTTCAAATCGACCAGCACCTACAATTGTACAATTTCTTTAGAGTTTGTACTAAAGCACAGATGCCTTTGTTCTGTTGTACAAGTTCTGTTTACCTCGTGGAAGGACATTTGTAGATTCCTGTTGGGGATGTTTAGGACCCATTGGTACAAGTCTCTTACTTGGTTCACTTTCTGTGAGGACTCCCTGACTGTAGGACAGACTACAATCAAATAATTAGCTGTAATTAACAGATAAACATAGAAATAAAATATGCATTCTTTGAGAGGGTGTGCAACATACCTTTGCCACTGGATGTCAGTGTCTGCCTCTTACGAAGTAGACTTCTGTATTTTCTCTGTAGACCTGTAGTTTTGACATTTTGATGATCTTTATTGTGTTCAGTCTCTGCCATAGTAACTGTGTGGATTCCAGGTGTTGGGGATGGCTGTGGTGACTTCTCAGATGTGGTGGCCCTTGAGGGATCAGGAGGCTTGTCTTTTGGAGCAGGTGTTACACTGGAGTTCTGCACCTTCTGAATTTCCCTGATCAAGGCTGTGACGATTGCCCAGGGCTCCTCCTCCTTGTGCACAGAGGCGCTCTCCTGAGTGCCACTGAAGGAGGAGGGAGACTCACTGGACTCTTCTTTTAGAAGAGTTGGATCGAGGTTTAAAATTGGAGGCGGTGCTCTAGCATCCAACTTGGACCGCAAGGAGTAGATGATTGACTCATAGTCTGCTACAAGCCGCTGTACTAAATAGCCTTCTTTCTATGGATATATATGATGTGTCAAATATTTGTCATTAGTAAAAAAAATAGTAAATAGTAAATAGAACTTACCTTTAGAAAAAGCCACTCCTCCTGCTTCTGCATTGCAGATGTTGTACCAGTCTGTTGATCATCAGCCAAGCTTTGCAGATACTTCTGCCAGTCATTGACTGATGGGCCCAACTCCCTGAAAAAAGCTGGCAGTACTGGGTCTTCTGATTCCACATCACCCAATAGCTCTGAAAAAAACATTTTAACCAGTGAGGGTGAATCTGGGTCTCCTAGTTAAATAAGCATTTAAAAAAATGCTGCTGCTACAATGCATTATAGAAAAGGCTACCTGCAATCAACCCAAGGCCATGGCTCAGATCCCTCCTCTCTCGGGTGTGAGCAAAGGCTGTGTTGTAGATGTGCTCAACAAGCTGAGGCAGAGTCTGAGTAAAAAAAGTTAAGTCCACTTTGTCTCTGATGTAGTCTTCAGCTCTCTGAAGTAAATCCAACAGAGTCTGAAGGAAAGAACGCAGCTCTGGGCACAGACAAGATACAGATTGTTTGCGATTAACATTTATAATAAAGCCTGTATCTAAAAAGGAGCAGTCTACTTACGACATTTTTTAAAGCGTGTAAGGCACTTGTCCTGGGCTGACTGGCTGCAGGTGGTGGCTGACAGTCCAGGAGGACAGGATAAAGTGTAGAAACGACACAGTGAGCTGAACTCTGCCCTCTGCTCCTCCTCTGTCATCTCTGTGGTTTTAAGAAGCTCTGGACATGTGGGCTCCCGACTCCCAAAAGACTCTTTAAAGTTTAAATCATGATGTTAATGTTGCAATTTTAAGAAGACTCAGTATATGCTCTGTTGTTTTAAACCTACTTTGTATCTCAGACTGAATCCAATCAGAGAAAGCAGATACTCGTGTATAGACACCAGGCTTCCCCTTTTCTCCACAGCCGTCTCCCCAGGAGGTGATGCCATAGAGCTGAAACCGCCCAGACATTCTGTCCTGGTAGATCAATGGCCCTCCAGAGTCCCCCTGTATAAAACATTACCATAATTTTATTTTAACAGGTCAAACCATTGCTGACAAGTTTTGACTGATTTGTGCCCACCTGACAGGAGTCGATGCCTCCAGAGAGATAGCCAGCACAGAGCATAGTATTGGTGACCAGGTCTTTTCCCAGAGTGCTCTTGCACGTGCTCTGAGGCAGCAGTGGTACCTTTGCCTCCATCACCACATCAGCGGATGGGCCATCTGATCAGAAAGCAAAGACATACACAAATACAGTGGCATTTTATATGGGAATCATATTTCAACAGAGAAAACCTTTTCTGCACATGTGTTACCTTCATAGAGAGACCCCCAGCCTGCCACCAAACAGGGGCTGCCAGTAGGGGGCTCAGTACCTCCGGGAAGGCACACAGGCGTCACATGATCAGACAAGACAACTGGAGTTGTGAGCTCCACAAGGGCAATGTCATTGTTAAATGTTTTTGGATTAAACTGCAAGAAAAATGTCAATTACTACATGTCTTAACAGAGCTTGTATATGTATTGTAGATGCTTGTTTGAGCAAGTGATGAACACCTTAGGATGTGGAATTATTCGGTTGACCTTGAGGACCTGTTCGTCAGGATCAGTTTTGGTGATGTCAAATTCTCCCACTACAGCGGTCCAATAGCTCTCACTGCGGCTCCTGTGAAATGTAGCTAATTATACAGTGGCTGATAAACAGTTATTTCAGTGTCTTGAAAGAAGTAAAATGGATACCAACCCAGCAAAACAATGAGCAGCAGTGACAACCCAAGAGCTGTCCACTAATACTCCTCCACACATAAGGCCCCCGTCCAGCTGCAGATTGACCAGCCATGGCCAGCTGCCCGGGGGTGCAGGAGAGCCCCCCACAATCCTGGAGCGTGGCTGTGTGATATTTGGCACTGCAGAGGACCTCTGCCCACAGACTGCTGCTGGGACAGGCAGGGGGTCACAACACTGGACCTGTAGTTGTAACAGCTGTTTAATGATGTGACAGGAGATGCTTGGCCTCACCTTGTGTTTGTGTCTGAGTGGTGGGCTCCAGGTTGTGCATGGTGCTGAGAAGGCTGCATTGTAGCACACGGGCACTGCAACTCTCTCCCATGATGCGGATACAGCTCTCCTTGTCCAGCTCCAGGGGCAGGCAGCGGTGCTGGTAGAATGCACAGGCCTGACTCAGGGCCCAGCTACGCTCCGCCTCATTGGTCAGCTTCTGTGCTTTACTGATGACCTCACAGCTCGGCTCAGTCAGGGCATTGCTTGGGGTTGCTGTTAAAAATGTTGATCACTCAGCTGTTTCTAAAAATATATTTATTTTATGTTCTGTTTGAAGAAAATGTTTGAGAACTTACAACATGATGCTGGCTGCCCACAGTCCTGAAAGAGGCAGGGAGCACAGCCCCTGCAGCCCGCTTCAGCCCGACTCTTCTCAGAAGACGCTCGTTCCAGGGCAGACAAAGCACTTGTCATGGCAGCTTCTAGCACCACAGTACCACGATCAGATAAAGCTGTAGGACACAGTCAAAGATCTTAGTAAATGTCTTATTCATAACCACTCAGTATAATTTCATTCAGCTCTTGGAGTTCATAGGGAGCACGTTAGTGAAGCTGCTCATGGTGGGGAAACTTTGAGAGACATTCTTCAAAAGTGCCGCTAACCCTGCTGCCCCCCTCTGTGCCGCACCACATCACAGAATGGGACAGTAACAACAACAATGCTGATTGAAGACTTAATTAGAAGGCCAGAGCTGAGCAGGCAAAGGCTGGTGAACACGATGGGCTCAGGGGATATGGGCAGACAGTGTAGGGAATACAGAGACACTTGTTCTGAACACTTCTTAACAGTATATGATAACTGAAGTGATGCTCAGTTAATATATTTATGTAAATCCTCATTTCTAAGCAAAATTAGCAGATGTTTGACCATAGAACCAGAATATTGGTTGGTACTTGGAATAACAATGCTTGCACTTTTTTATTGGTGTAAATCCCTATTTCCATTATGTTATCTGCAGTTTACAGGTGCACTACGTAACTATTCTGGTGGAGGCCACCAGTATGGCACTAAACATATCTCTCTTGCATTTATTGCATTTATTTACCATAGCTGTTTTTATTGCTCAAAATACTTTGTAAAACATGTTTACTATGAGTGGGGTTCACTTTCCACAGATCTGGCCTGTCCACCCACCTATGGTGTTACCTACTTATCTCTACGGCGTTATATTAGTTATACCTCCTGTGGAACATTTTTGTCAAAACAATGACATCTACATGGAGAGAAGCAGGTGGGGGAGCCCCTGAAACATTACATAGTGTAGCCTTAAATCTGACGAGAACTGAAGAAGTGACTTGGATGACCAGCAAAATGTCTTCACTCCTACAACTTTCCAGTTAACAGATTCAGTACACTAAAACACAAACGCAGTATATTACCTTTGAGTGCACTGTGGGGCATCCTGTAGACTTCTCTACCTGCAGGAGCTGCCAGTAGGAGGTCCAAGTCCAAGAGAAGCAGTGACAGCAGCAGCATGTTGTCAGTAGCATCCGAGGCCCTTCCTCTCCTGCACTGACAGACAGAAGGGCAGGCAGACCGGCTCAGGCGATGGGGAGGAGGAGGCACAGGGGCAGAAGAGGCTGCTGGTGTCTCCCTCCTGGATCTCTTGGCTCTCTCCCACAGCCGTGCTGTTCATCTGTCTGTACGTTTAGTCAGAGGAACAATAGCTCTCTGGAGTGGTCCCTGGTATATATAGAGATCAGTATGGAGGAGGGGATGAGAGCTGAAAACTAGGCAAAGGGAGGAGGCATAGATGGTGCTATGTCCAATACACAAACAGATGAATTCATTAAGGCTATGACAGCAAGTCGGGCACCACTTGCCAAGGCTGGACATTACAAAGAGGTTTGATTCTGCGAGAGGATGCGGGGGAGGGAGCCACAACCATTGAAAAGGGAGGAACTATCGGGCGCAGGGATTGGCTAGCGGCTTAGTAAAGGGGAGTTGTTTGAATGCATTAACGCAGAGTGGAGGGCAGAGAGTTGTGCATGTAAGAGTATGTGCTGATATGACACTGGAGCGGAGGAATGTGGAGAGACACATCAACAAGTTTTCAAACCCAAAGTCACATTGTGGACAGGACAGGGAGAGCAGGAGTGGTTCGGACGGCACAGAGCGGTACAGAAGTGTCTGGCATGTTCCCGGGCATCAAAAGGGCCATTGTGTGCGGCAGTCCTCTGAGGATGCCCACTTCAAAGATGTGGGCCGGGCATCAATTGGCGGCCGCCTCCATTGATCACTTACAGTCCTTTCTCCCTCCCATTAAAATATTGTCAGTTCACATCACTTTTGTCTTTCTCTGCTGAACTCTACTTTTGTTACATAAAAAATACAGTAACAGTGAGCTTCACAACTCTGTATGTACTAGCAGACACAAATAAAATGTTGCGATTACTGATCATTATAGTATATAAGTAAATGAAAGCGCTGAAGTTTACTGTAAATACTTATTTTCTGGGCTCTTTGGCCAGTGGTACTGAGAGTGTCTGGAGCAACTTCACAGGGAGGCATCTACAAAGCGTCTGTTTCAGAAGAGGTGCTTCAGTTAAGAAGAGATGCTTCAGTTAAGAAGAGATGCTTCAGTTAAGAAGAAATGCTTCAGTTAAGAAGGGATGCTTCATTTAGGCTTTGTTGCAGGTTTACTCCAAGCCTAGAAGGAAAATCAAAAATTCCAAAATGAATGAGGCAAATTGCATGGAACTTACAGACACACTTAAAGGTGCACTATGTAACTTTACTAGTGGAGGACCCAGGCCAAGTTACTGGTCACATCTTTGGAGAAGTGTCCCGCCTGATAAGAATGCATGTTTTCCTATTTTGAAATAAAAACACCTTTAATTGAATAAGTTATATGCACTTAATACCATTCTGTGGAACATTCCAGGCAATACAATAACATGTCCACGGTGGAGAAAAGTTATATCGTGCAGTCCATTACGTTTTTTTGTATATTTTCTGTAAAGTTTTGACACAGCAGCAAAACCGCTATCTTTGATCTTTAAGTAATTAAAGACAAAATCCTTGTCTGTAAAAGTTCCAGTAAACAAATATATTTCCATCCTCACAGTGATCTGATGTTGTGTTTGTGCAGTGTGCTCTGACCCGCTCCTGGTGGCATGAGGCTGAGGCAGGGTCAGGCGGACCGTCCTGGGATACGGCGGTACTCTTTGATTTGTGCTCTCCTCCATCTGCTGCTCTTTGATGTACTTTGATTAATTTGTTTTTTTCTAACTCCTTTTCCAGCGAGCGGGAAATTCTCTGCACCTCTTTCTTCTCCCGACAAAATCCATCCACACACTGACACACTCATGCACATGTCAGTAATGTTTTGTTATGCTGTTAAACTCTTCAGTGATGTTCTGATATTCTGACAATGTGGAAATTCAAGTACTGGGTTTACATTGTGATAGCTTTACACTTGTTGAGTGCAGTTTCATGTTATCCACTGGTTTCAGAATGATGTAAAATTGGGACTGTTGCCATGGCAAGTAATCATTCAAAATATGAAAATATTCTACAAAATGTGACACATAACAATAAGGAAGGGCTCCCTGTTGCCCACAACTGACTATAAGCTTCTTAATTATGCAAATTTGACAACAATCATGTTGAATACACCAGGTATTGTGTTCAGTTATGAAACCATCTCCTCCATTGTTTTAATAGAAAACAATTGAAATGTAGGTCAGTGGGGTAGCCTAAGCAGAGGAGCTTCCCAACATTTAGCTCAGACAGACACTTGAACCCAGGACAATGGTCACCAGACCAGGCCTGACGTCAGGTCATTGTTAGATCTGCAAGAAATTAGGTCTAGATCTAATATGACGTCCTCAGCCCCGCCGTCACATTAATACGATTTTACGTTAAATTAACTGTATTAACCCAATATTACAAGCTAAGGCTAAAGCAGTAGCATATGGTGTCCAAAACAAAATACTGATTAAATATTATTCTTTGCACTGTTAAGCTTTTCATACAGTTGTGTAATGTGGCTAAAGTGACTGAAGAAATCAAGTCACGCATAGAGCAGAGAAACTGTGGATGTTACTTATCATCAGTGAGAAGTCTTGTCTTCATTTGCAGGGGAGTAGTCCAGGGGCCATCCAAATGCCCATAAGCCTACACTGTGAAAGCGCGTCATCTAGTGTCAGAATGATGAAACTGCACAGACCCGTATCTTTCTGTATGATGCAGGTGAGGGGGTGTAGACGTGGACAAGGGACTCGGGGGAGAGAGTAACACTAAACATAATGTTTATACACTATCATTTACAAATTATAAACTTGTTATTAACTATAAAAGGTTACAGAAGCCGGCAATACAACATGTAAATGTTATTGTAGTTAAATAACTTAATGAGGTTGGTGTACTGTATTAAAGGTCGTGTAAAACAAAGTGTGTAAATTAGTAGGTACGTCAATTGATAACAGTGGCCAGATGTTTCACCTTTTACACTTGGTCCATTGGAAATATACTAATTACATATTTTGTGTAGATAATGCTCCATAATAAATGAAGAGTATGTGCACTGTGCACTTTTTCTAACACATTGTTTGAGCACCTAAACCTTGTGTCATGTGACTGAGTGGTTGACCTGTGGAAAGAGACTGCCTGTCCCCACCATTAGCCATGAATTATGGCTGCCACCATCACAGCCAATTCTCTGGATGAGAAGCAGACTTGCCTCACTTACTGTTGTGTTATTGGCTTGTCTCTGCTGCAGGTCCAGAATCTCAGTGAGTGATCAGAGCTGTTTCACTGTCGCTGCAGTGAGGGCTCACAGCAGAGGCAGGTTCAACTGGAGAGCATGTCCACCTATTTCAACTTATATGGGCTACATCTGGTGCATTGGTCAGTGATTTTATTTGATTTTATTTATTTTGTAGTTTATTTTTTGTATGTAATGGTCAAACTTGAAACTCATCTGACATGTGGCATATTGTATTATAGATCTTGACTTTAAAGGGGTTTCTTTATAGGGAAACTGCAGAAGAGAGAGAGGGACAGAGCGACTGAGAGAGAGAGAATTGTGATCTACTGTTGCCGTATAAGTAGGATCCTCAGAGGTGATGCAGAGGCTGGACACTGAAGCAGACTGCTGGACCTGGCACTAAACTAAAGTAAGTGTTTCTGGGACATTTCAGTTTGCCCCATAATAGTATTGTTGTGGAAAAGGTATATGGATGCTAAAAATGTGCTCAAATGCATCAATGTTCATGTTTGTGTATTCAGTGCCATTGATCAAAAGTTGATCATGTGATCCACTTTCAATTTACACAATTCTACATGCATTTTTCGTAAGTCTAGCAATTTGTTTTTAGTACATTGAGTTTATACTAGAATCAAATCAATTTATCATGCACACTAATTTTGCAAAAGGCACCATTTTGCTCTCACTATGATCAGCTATGAGACGCATATTGTTTTAACAAAACTGCTATTTACCAGTCTATTATGGCTGGACAGCACAGTAGCCAGATGGAGATTGTTGATTTTGTCCTAAAGGTGACTGCGAAAAGTGCGTTACATGAAGCGTGGCAAACATGTACTAACTCACAACCCATGTATTTGCACACAGGCAATCAGGCATTCACAACTAGTGTTTTAGTTTTTTCTGTCTACAACTTTTACATAAACTTCCAAATTATACTTTACTGTTTTTTATTAAGACATTTTGTTGTTTAGATTATTTAGGCTAAAGGAGCAGTTTGAGGCTGTCAGATGTGTGTGAGACAGTAGTTGTTGGTGCATGTGGAGAATTGATGACTATTGATGGAAAACACCTGGGATAATGTTTAGTAATAATGGGCCCTAAACTGCAGGGTTAATCATTGACTGGTCTCTCTTACTTAAACTAACATTAGTGGTTGCTAAGAGCCTGAGGAGAGGAAATAGCTTAGTTACATGGCTGACACGCACATATAAATGCATGATAACCAAAAACTCCTCAAAGTTTACAAGGAGTTCTCTTCATGTAAGTAATGAAAGTCTTATTGCATATGTAATTTTATCTACAATAATTTAATGCTGCTGTTACATTTACTATCACAAAACCATTGCTTTTACATCGATCACCCCATATTTACTCTATTTATTAGTAACAATATATTCACATTCAAAATAGTTAGTATAGTTCTTATATCAGTACTGTGCACACTTATGATGTACTTTGGTACTTTTCTTTAGTACAAATGTCATTCCTTTTCTAACTATGTGCAGGTACAGGTCAGATGCTAAGAGGATGGTGGGACTGAGGAACCGCTCCACCTGGGAGCCATTGCTACTTAAGGCCTCTTGTATCAAGTCCTGTGCCAACGGCTGCTCCCTCGGCACCATTGCCCATCTTACCTATGCCAATGTTGATACTGATGCTGTGGACGGTACTTTAAATTGTTCATTGAATAGTTTACAAAGAAATATAACTGACACTTATTATACACATTATTTGTCACAGGTATCTTTGTTTACCCTCTTGGAGAGAAGGAGGTCGTGGTTGGATTTGAGGCAGTCATTGCTGGTCGTCTGGTCGGAGTTCATATTGAGAGCAGAGGAAAGCTGAAGGATTGCTGTCTAGACTGCTGCTCAGAGTTTGGTCTGGAGGGCCATTGTGGCAATAGCCGAGAATGGGGATGTTGTGGCAGGGGTAACTTCGATATGCAATGTACCAATGGTGTGCAGTTTTTTACTATATGCATTTAAGACCATATCTTATTAGGGTTTTCAAAAAAAATCACTACAGATACAAACTGAGACTAAATATAATATTGAAACTATTCTGTCCTTAAACTGGCATTAATATGGTAATACAATAGTCACAAATATGTACAGTGCTATCTGACTGCATGCCTCATGGTGAATATCATTTCTGTATAGGCCTTCTACTGCATTTATTAAATCTAATTAGTTGTTTTTTATAGTTAAAAGTGTAACATTGAATTTTGTCTTCAGGACATGTTATTCTGGATGAAGATTTGGAAAGAACCACTTTCATTGTGGGCACAGGAGTCATTGGTCCCATGGATATAGTGTCTATAACCTTAAGCACCACACTGGAACTTCCTACACTAGAAAATGGAGCCATTCGCATCATTTACCCCACAGTGCTCACGCCAATAGTCACTGGACACAGGGCTAGCAAGAGCGACAATGGAGGAAAATCAGAGGAGATAGGGTACAATGTTTTTATCAGGTCTACATCTGTTTGCAGTCTTTATATGTTACTTATGTCAACTATTTCAATCATTCCCTCAGAGCAACCAGCTGTTTTGGTGCCACTTCTGGGAAACAAGACAGGGCCATACACTCTGAACAACAGTGTGCACACGGCATCTTCACCAGTCCAGCTGCTAACCTGGCACCTTATGAACTCAACTTTCAACTGCTTGTCCGAGGAGCGTGCTTATTGGCAGGTACAAAATGTATGATTTTACTTATTTGAAATATCTTAATTTATCAGATTGTTCTGTAACGTGCTATTAGGATTGGAGAGCCCAACCCACGCCCTGCGAGCAGACGCTGACCCTAGTGCCCAAAGTGCCTCTGCTACATACATCACCTTGGCACAAGAGCATCCCTATGACCGTCACATAGAGATCATACTGCACCTCAGTGGTCAGTCCATTTTCTATTGTGAGTTTTTTACAGATAAACGTTTACTCCCATATTTGTTTTTCCAGAGCCTCACAACCCTTTAGTAATAGTAGAGAGAGGACGACTTTCCTTCAGCCAGTACGAACAACAGATCTCCTGTCGTCGCGACTTTAATCGCTGTATGCGGAAAGACTCAGATCCTGAGAAAAAGGTTTGTTTTATTACTGCGATAAAGACTGTTTCAGCACTGATAATGTTTGTATTTACAGCTTGAGTTTGTGCGAAAACGTTATCACAAAGACATCATGAGCCATCCTGTTTTGATGCTTAATTTTTGTCCTGACCTGCTGAGCGAACCAGCTGAACTTCACAAAACCACCAGAGAAGTTGTGTTTCTTATTGATCGTAGCGGCAGCATGAGTGGCACCAACATTCAGCGTGTGAAAGTAAGTGTTTTTGGATGCACTCTCGCATCTCATCATCATCATTAATCAACCTTAATATTTACGGACACACATACATGCACACACCACAAACACAACAAACACATTTACAGCAAATCATCCTGGTATTTTGACAGTTTTTGTTTTTTTTTCATAGGAGGCCATGGTCGTAGCCCTGAAGAGTCTCCCTTCTGGGACCACGCTCAACATTGTGGGTTTTGGCACCACTGTTAAACCACTGTTCTCCATGAGTAGACTTTGCACTGATGTAGGTGTTCACAGGTTGAATTGTCAAAACAAAGTAATCATCATGTGTGTAACTTCACTCACATTAGGTTTACAGTGTTAAATACAGAGGAGTTTGGGCCAACTAATCATGTAAAAGGTCAGTTGTTGTGTTGCCGTAGCAGCAGAGTATTAGGTTTGGGTTGGACAAGGGACTGTAAGGACAGTGTGTCTTTGCACCCAGGGCAGACCATATGGTGACCTTTTCTGCACTCTTAACTACAGCTGCAGAGTCCACTCTATTGCTTCCTTGTTTGGACACAGTTTTTTTAAGGTGCAGGTGCTGAGGTGTGCATGTTTGCTTTCTCTTTATTAGAGAAGAGGTAATTAAATTTGTGTCCTTCCCTCACAGAGTAATTCGGGCATCTGATATTAAACATTCAATTTGCACTGGTGACATTGATGATGTGCACGCATGAGTCAGATGATGCTTGCTGTAATGCTGTGGATCCTGTTTTTTTACTCATGTTTGTCCACTTATTCACTACAGGTCACTCTTATGCAAGCTAATGAGTATGTACAGAGGATGAAAGCAGACATGAGAGGCACCAACCTGCTGGGGGTGCTGTCCTGGTTGTATCAGCAGCCAATGCAGCGGTCCTGTCCTCGGCAGATATTTATCATTACAGATGGGACAATCAGCAGTGTGTCCAAAATACTGGAACTGGTCCGCAGAAACACATGCTCTGGCAGGTAAGGGGTGCCCAAACTCTAAACAAAAAGGGTTTCTGCAATATTTTTGAACATATGCTTTCAACATACTGTCACATTTAATTTTATATGCAAGAAGTCATATTTATTTATTTTATTACAATAAATAGAACATAAGACATGAGTCATCTTAGCACAGAACACGAGGGACAGAAAAGAAGAGCCTCAATAATAAGCTCCATGGAAGGCAGAAGAAAGTGGACAGTATTTTATTGCCCCGCCTTGCAATTCCACTAAGTGCTCTCCTCTGCAGTAAGAGGCACACTCACTGGTTTGCTCCAGGCCTTCAGCAATTCTCTATAAGTCCATTTATACCTTATTAGTATTCTCCCACTGGATGGATGTCCTCCATCACTGTATTGTGTTGCACACGTTTCAATTCACTCTATACATCTTATACAGCAGTTACTTTATTTAAAATGTATTAGTTTACATTGGCTATAAAATCAGCTGTTTTGGAGTATGACTGCTAAGCTTTTTCATAGAATCTATACACTGCTCTTTTCAAACTCTCAAATGTGACACATGCCCTGATTTTATTATTTTATTATTATATTTTTTTATTTGAGACAATCTTATTCATAGTATTGGGTTTTGAGTTTGATTAGTTTAAAATAAATATAATTCTGCAGATGTTTTGGACTGGGCCTTGGTCCCAGAGCCTGTAGACGGCTCTTGCAGGGTGTGTCCAGATTGACAGGAGGCCTGACAGAGTACTTGGATGATGAGGAGAGACTCCAGCCAAAGGTACTACACTGCCATCTACTGGAGAAACATATGTGTAATTTGTTCAATTTCTTGACATGTTTTTTCTTTCTTTTTTTGTAGTTAATCAAATCCTTGAAAAAAGCTTTTGAACCTGTATTAACTGATGTTCGAATTGACTGGTACCTGCCTGAAAATATAGAGGCTCTTCTGTCACCCTATGAAATTCCTCCTCTCTACCCTGGAAACTGCCTTATTGGATACTGCACTCTGTATGACACAACCAACCTCAAATCAAAGAAGACCGAGGTACATTTAACATATAATCAGCTATGTATTTGTACAATCATTACTCCTTCACCGGTTTCTTACACAGTCTTATCAGCAGGCTGCTAAAGTTGGGCATGGTAGCTCTGCAGGTGTAATAAGCGATGACCTTTCTCCACCTCCTGCCTCAGAGTTAATGCCCATGGTGACCTGTGCAGAAGGTAATGATTTAGAGGAGGCTCTCAGGGAAATTTACAGAGAAATCTCCTCTGAGTTCTCATGTGCTAGAGATGCTGATCCTGGTGTGAGCTTAGGTCAGTTCAATGTGTATAATTTTGTAAAAAAAACAACAAAAAAACAAAACAAAACATAGTCATATTCTAATCAACTTTGACTCAAGGGGTGGATGTGGAGTGGTCCAGTGATGTGCGGCGCAGGATCGAGGAGAGTTCTTACATCCAGGAGCAGTATGTTCTGACACGCTGCTCCCTCAGCAGCGACCACACTCTGCAGACACACTCCCAGTCTCACTTAAACACCTCGTACAACATGGAGGCTGCCAGCGCTGGTTTGGAGGAGTCCCCCTCTGGTTCTCTACTAGACACTGGATCTTTGCCCCAAGACCTGGAAAAGATGCCTTCTCCTGAAAAGAAATCTTGCCTGTCTCGCTGGGCAGACGCTATGTGGCATCAAAACCTTTCAGCAAAATCATCTGAAGTTCAGGCAACAAAGGTAGATTTTACGTTAATTTACCAAGTAGCAGTAGTTAAGTTATTATTTCTCTTTTCCAACAGGGAAATCTGGACGTGAACGAGGATTCTAGAAGAAGACACAAAGTCCTGGCTCGTTCTACTATGGCGGCTCGCAGTTTCTCCTCTCCACAGGGAGAGATAGAGATGCATCGCCTGAGAAGAGCACTGGAGAGAGTTTCTTTTGACCAAACCTTGGGAGGAAGACTTGATGAAAGTGATGCAGACACAAAGCCTCCATCAGGACCTGACACATTGTCTCACAGAAGTCTCAATGATTCCAGTAAGCAAAATGCTTTTAATGGGATGAAGCGTAAAACCAATGTGACCTGTTTTGTGTCAATCAGATGGACTCCTGTTTCCTGCATCTCCTCTGGACTGGGACAGCTTTGTAGATCCAGAAAATCTCTTCTGTGCTGTGCCACTGGAGGACCCCCCTCCAGGTCAGTGCCGGTCCATCATACATGGGCTGTTCAGTGGGCGCCCAGTGTCCTGGGAGGTCACTGTAGACCTGAGACACCTGTGGTCATCAGAAGCTCCGAGCACAGCAGTGATGGACGGAGCTGAACAAAGACTTGATGAAGGTCAGGGTGAAATATGGAAGGAGATTGTCCATCAGCTGACTGCACGTTCAGTCATCAGAGACTTTGAAAAAATGGCAGAGAAGGAGGGCGACACTGGACACAGTGAGACTTTCTGTTACATGTTTACAGTGACATGATAAATGAATACACATACTCATTTACTAATGTACATGTGTTTATTGCTCAGATTCACTAAAACGCTACCGTACGAAGGCTATTCAGACCAGTAAGCACTGCAACATAGTCTGCATGTACACAATCTTTGCAATAACAGACAGCAGCCAAAGCAAAGCAGAATGTTTGGATGTCCAGCACACTGGTATGTTCACTTTCATTTTGCATCTTTATTGCAGCCAAATTTCTAATTATTTATTTTGACACTTTATCACAGAAACTCTCTATTTTTATGCTTTAGGAATGTATTTGGGTAACAGGCAAAACTCCCTGTCTGGCAGTCGAAAACAGAAAACGTATTCTGTGGGATTAGGGAGACGCCGAACAAGCAGGGACAGTGAAGACCTGGAGGATGCCTTTAATTCCACAGGTAGACAAAGAAAACATTTTTTCCACTCAGGTCAGGTCATCAACACATTTTATGTCTCTCAGACAAAGATGAAACTCCTGCCTCGCCCTGTAGCCTTAAATCCTGGGATTCTAGTAAGTTACATACAATCACTGCATTTAACAACAAACTAATAACACATTATTATCTTTGGAGCAAGTACTCTGGAATGTAAATCAGTTTCACTGATTCTACATTTCACATTGTCACCATATCCATTCGTACCTTACTATAGAATTATACAGTATTTTTTTCTTGTTGCATTGTTATAAGGTGTAAGTACTTCCTTCACTGCAGCAAACCCAACAATTCCAGGCAGCTCATTTTCCCGTTCACAAAGATCTATCGAAAGCAAGTCAATGGAGAGCTTCTTTGGCACTAAGTGAGGATTTTTGTGCCATATATTATGTTTCTGGGCTGTAACATAAAATAATAATTATTGATTCTATCGCACTAGATTTCCACTTGGCAGACTCAGGTCATCCATTTCATCAGGGAAACAGGTTCCTCTTAAGTCTCACTGTCTCTCTGCCGAGCCTGAGAAACAGCTTGACCCTGAAACTCCAGACTATCTGCCCTTGGTGAGATCTATACAACACACACAAAAACAGTCAACATGCTGAATAGTTTGTCCTGTTGACAGGTGCGTCTGCAGCTGGCATCAGGAGCTTTTCTTCTGACAGAGATCTACTCAGACTGTGTCCAGATCCCTCTGGATCGCTTGAAGAGGGCATCCCCGTACAGCCTGCACCGACGCAGCTTGAGCCCACCTTTCCGCTGCACATCTCCCAGTGCTCCATCTTTATCTACTGCTGCCAAATCATCAGCTGTTCCTGTTCAACATGTAACTTTCTCTCCCTCCACTTGTTCTCTCATTAAACCTGTGGCTCCTCCCTTCCATCACACTCCAGATGACACACCATTAATACTGGAGCCGAGGGTGCGGCGAAGACACCCATCTGACAGAGAGCCCATCAGCACTCCCCCTGACCTGCCCAGTTCAGAGGAGGGGTCTCTGGAGCTGTCGGGGCAAGGCCATGGCCAGGCCGACAGTGGGCGTGGCTCAGAGACTGATGTATGTGAAAGCCTCTCTATGGATTCGGTCCAGGGCAATAGCCTGCTGGCTCAAGAGGACTTGGAGGGGTCCACATGGGCTACTGCGGTAGCTTTAGCCTGGCTAGAGCACCGCTGTGCAGGGTACTTCATGGAGTGGGAGTTGGTGGCGGCGAAAGCCGACTTTTGGCTGCGCTGTCAGGAGCTCCCTGAGGGAGTGGATTTGGCTGGACTGAGGGGGGCAGCCAGACAGCTGTTTCTTCTACTACGTCACTGGGATGAAAACATCAAACTCAACATGTTGTGCTATAATCCTAATAATGTGTGAGGCAACCTTCTATGAAACTATTTCTACTGCCTACGATTAGCTTTTCAGTGCCAAATAGGTTTGTAGTTTTAAGAGTATCCTTTGGCTTTTCCAAGTTGCCTTTTATTATCAAAGCGATATCAATTAAAACTATTTTTGAATTGTTCTGTAATAAAGACATTTGAATTAGTGCATTGTACAATCAATTTGGCAAATATTTAGTGACAAAATGCATTACCGTGATATTTACCTTAGAGATTCACACTACATTTTATTAAAAACCTACATACAATTGTGCTTTAGTCCACGGTACATTCATTCACATTGTTGTCCAACAACCAAAGCAAGCAACTCTGTACATAATATTAGCTATAACTACGATTGCCTTCAGCTTTTCAGTCGTTTAATCTAACACCAGAATGGAATGGTGTGACTAAGTACTGTCATTTTAAAACTAGGTTAGAAGTATCACTTTAGGTACCATCACCTAAGGACAAGCTTTAACTGTGACAGTTTATTGTTCTCAACTAAATAATTCAAAATGGACACATTCATAAACAACTCACTCCAAAAATCATCTCTGTAACTTTCTCCAAATTAATTCTACTTTGGATTTCTTCTTCAGAAAAAATATAATGCTTTCTGCAATTGCAATGCCTGGTCTAATGGTTTAATGTGAGGATTGCACCTTCATGTTAACATCCTTCACATGATGACAAAAAGACCACTACATAGATCCAACACAACACTCAAAGCTTTGTACTGCAGTAGAGACAAAGGTGAAGGCAGTAGGAAAAAAAAAAAAAAAAAAAACCAATGTCCGACATAATATTGATCACTGATGTTTGTCCTTCTTTTGTGTATCTGTTGAGACTACAGAAACAGGGGGAGCCAGCCACAGGCAGAGGAGGATGATGAGATGACAGACATGTAGAGCTGCAGAGCTGCTACTAGTGGAAGGATACGTGTTCCATGACAGCTCAATTAAACCCAAGATGAGGACCCTAAAAAAACATAACACATGTAATTCACAATCATATTCACTACATTGTTTTAAGGAAAAGGATATTATACCTTAGCAAGTGCGCTAGCTTCTTGACACCTCCACTCCAGAGAAGGTAAGGTAGGGTGTGAAAATACCACACATAAAACTGATAATGTAACGACCGACTGAAACACATACCAATGAAGTTTGACGTAAACAAAATGAGAACAATCTGTGCAGGTATGTTAAGGTCAAAAACTATACATTTTTCCAAAACATATGAGCAGAGAATATCAAAATTCACTAGATAAATTTTAAACACGAGAATAAATGAAAGGATATGATCAACCGAGGTCTTCTGAAGCGGGACTTTCCTCTTGCTTGGTTCTTTAATAAGGTCGAAGATACTTTCTCCTGGTCTAATAAAACACAATAAATAAAAAGTTAATTCCCAAGTGAGCCAACTTCCTACAGGTATAAAAGTAGTATCTATGCCATGATCTAGTATGTTTACACTAGGCCTGTCACGATAAATACTATATCGACTTATCGTTCAATACATGAAGGCTGGAACAATATATTTTGGGTCTCAATATTTATCGTGAGTACTTTTTCTTACCAAAAGTGGGGAGATTTGGGGTATTTTTGTTGTAATATGATAAGATTTGAGCGGTGAAGGGGTGGATAATTCCCTTTTATGGCTAATTATTAGTACATTTTGCCATTTATTTGTTGCAGCTCATGGCTTTAATGAGACTGTCTATTTAAAATGGTTTACTGAGATGATTTTGCCTTATTAAATCTTAATCAGTGACATAGAGTAGTTTCAATATTATCGTTTATCATAATATTTCTCTGTGGCGATATATCACTTCAAAATTTGTTCATGACAGGTCTAGTTTACACTATAATTACAGATTTTAATTAATATGCACTGTTCCTATCAAATAAATAAATAAACAAACATTTCACTAACACTCAAGAACAACTGATTTTCAACAACTGACAAGTGAACGACTGAGTTTCTAACCTTTTCCAACGGCGCAAGGTGAAGAGCAGGAGAGTGAGGAGATGTGCAGCCAGCAGGAGGAGGTGGAACTGCCGATTGAGAAAGAGCCATTCAGGCAGAAAACGCCAGTTCACTGTCCATTTGAACATAAACTGCCGCCCAAGATCAAAAGCTCGGCTGACATAGCCAACAGGATTTTCAAGGAGAAAAGGGAGACCAAGAAGAATCTGTAGGGAAAAAAAGGGGTTAAATCTGCGCTGAATACAAGTCAAGAAATATTGGCAGGATTTTCAGTGAGTTTTTCATTCCTGTAGGGGGATTTTTTTTTAGTGGGAACATTTGATCAGTGTTCCGTTTCTGTTAAAAATGTTACTAAAGGAGTAATAACATATCGACTTAACAATTGTATTAAAGTAATATAATGGCATTTTAACTATGTTTTTGTCTCAATTCTATGGTTTTCAGTGACATGAAGATAGAAGATATGTACCTGTATGCCTGCACAGAGAGACAATTTTGGGATTGTTTTTATCAGACCAAATTCTGACAAAAGAAGAAAAAGTAGCCCAGGTGCAAACAGGAGGACATTCATTTTCACAGACACTGCTAAACTGTCAAAAGAGAAAACATTTTTAATTTTTTTTTTACATCAATAAAGGAACGGAAGACTGTTGGAAACAACTTTAAATAAATAAAAAAAAACACATTAGCACCTGAACTGTAGGACATACTTGCCTGTAAATGCCACAGCCTAACCACCAGTATTCATCTATGAAAAGATTGATGGCTGCAAACAGCAACATCATGGCTACTGGGTCATTAAAGAGCCGCAGAACAAAGATGGAGTGAATACGGTAAGAGGCACAGCACACAAAGAAGAACACATAGGGGGGAACCTGGAAATGCACAAATATATATTTATGAAACTTTCAGATTTCATACAGGCAAACATTAATCTTACCTTCTTAGTACGGAGATATAGTCTGAAGACAAGCAGTAGTGTGATGAGGTAGAAGGCTGCAAAAATGTACTGGCCAAGACGAATATTAACACCTTGACTTGTGATGTAGTACAAAGCAGAGAATATATAAACAAAGCCAGCAGGATATCTAGAAACAAACAAAAAACATAAACCAAGAACATAAAAAATATTTCAAAACAAAAACCTCAACAAAATGAAAACAAGATCAGTGCTTAAAAATGTACATAAAAACTCACACCAGAGGGCCAGTGTCTCCTTTGAGCTGAGTGTAATCATAGGTGCCATTAATAACGCCTTCCACTTCGTCCATGTAGGCTTTCCAATCAATTTCAGTGTCTGGTGATTGTAAAAATGCAATTATCAACATGTATTATCCTTATTAGATTTACTTTCAAATTGATGCACGCAATGGCTACATTAGACACACATTTAATAAGTTGGCCTGTTTAATTAAACTTGTTTATTCTATTGCACACTGAATATACATTGGCAAGACAACACTCACAAACTTTGACAGGTGGCGTATCAAGCGAGGGTGCTAAAGCTAACTATTTAGCATTCAGATGGGTTCACAACAACGGTGAAGCTCTGTAGCATGCTAACTAGCCACTCGCTCAGTTACTCACATGGCACTTTTCGTATAACCCATACGTTGATCCCGATTTCTAGAAACCATAGGATTGAAACTACAAGCAAGGTGTACTCGGTTTAAACAAGACCAGGTGTTTATCCTGCCACAGACAGTGCAATTTGCCCAGGAAAGGGCTTGTTGCGCCGGGAGACTTTTTTCGCGTGTTGCCGCCTGCCATCTTGATGACGTCACTAGAGCGCAGCATGTTCCTACAGTAAAGCACCCAACAATAAAATAAATAAATAAATAAATAAATAATAATAATAATAATAATAATAATAATAATAATAATAATAATAATAATAATAATAATAATAATAATAATAATAATAATAAATACATAAAACTTGTCACCATACATATGTCACATTACATTAGGCTGTTAATTATTTTTCATTTTTATGTTAAGCCATTTTCATTTTTTTATTATTTTTTTTTTTTATTTTATTTATTAATTTTTTGTTTTTTAATTGTAAAATGTTACTGACAAAAAGACCCCTTTTGGTTAAAATCATATCCTATATTAAAGATTTATGGGGAAAAATGCACAGCTTAATCTGACACACAAAAACATCTGGTAACAAAATCATTAAACAGCTTAATATGTAATAAAGCTATAGGTTTACTGCTTCACAGTTGCCTGCTCCAAGGAAAAAGGCAGCCACATTATTACATCAGTTTCTCTACGGGCTCTCACTGCAGCTTGTTACTGAACAAAAAACTTTTTTTTTTTTTTTCCTAAAGTGGGACCAATCCTGGACTAGCCTAGGCCATGTTAAAACAAGGACTTGAACAGGACCAAACCAATTCTCTAAGACTAAACTGGGCCAAAAACGGGACTAACCAGGACAACAATTAGGCATAGCCATGGCAAATAGCCTAATAATAGAAGTTGCCTATTCCTATAAAACACATGCACTAAAAAGTTACATGTTGAAGTACACGCAAAAGAGTAAGTGATGAGAAGTGACTGTTTAAGAGATGACTGAGAAGAATCCTTTTGTTTTACCTTACACAATGGTCTTTGCACCTGGCAACTAAAAAGCAATATGAGTCATCATGCTATTTTTTGTCTCCTCTAGTGTAGGAAACAGTGGCCTGCAGAAGACGCCACTATGTTGTTTTTAAGCCTGCACTGGTCTATGTGACGTTGAGGTTCATAAAATGTCTGTAAAAGATACATCTAGCAGATGGGAGGAAAACAGTGGTCTTTCAAGGTTCAGTTGCAAATACTTTTTAATGGTGTCTCAAAAAATAGAAAAAAATAAAAATAAATAAAAAGCCTACACAACTTACTCTCAATGTGTCATCCACATGCTACTATTTACTTTGATTAAACCTGCTCTTTACAGTTTACATCACTAACCTATTAATATACCATACATTTCAAATACAGTTTCATTATTACACCATAATGGTTGATTTTGATACCTATTTTTAGACAAATAACAGGACTGACCTATTTTACCGTCTTCAGTTTAATGGAATTTATTTTACCACTAGAGGGCAGCCTTGATATACAAAAGACCGAGCTCTGTTTTCATGTCTCAAACATTATTAAGGCGTCCTGAGAGGCTGTTTTTAATCTTTAAGAGAGCTGACAGGCGATGGCTCGTGATTTTACCAATTAGTTCTGCTTCATTGAACAGAAATTGATTTATGGCGATGACAAGGGTGAAAAAAGTTGATGTGTGCTTATCTGGAGATCATTTCATAACAGTGTCATTATAAAGCGTAGGTTAAAGGTAGAATGTAACTTTCTGGAGGTGGCACATCATCTGCATTATTCTTTGGAAATAGAAAGTTTAAACTCTGTACTTTGTAACATTATCCATGAGGATAGTTATATGCCATACTGTGGAATATTACAGCCAAATGAACAACATTTCCATGGAAACAAGCAAGGTCCTCCTCAGAGGCTTCAGGTTTATGGAGATGGACACGCACTGGAAAACATGCTTTTCTGTTTTCTGTTTTTCTGGCCAAAATGTTAAATATTGTGGCTTTAATTTAGTTGACCTACAAATATACTTCTAAAGGCACAGTACAGGTCTGTAGTTTATACAGTGTACAATTATTCCCCAAATAACCAGGGAATATTTAAAATATTGTATCTTAACATGGGATGCATTAGGCTTAAAGAGTTTAGTCAAGGAGGAATTTACAAAGACACTGCAGCATCACTGGAGTGAGTGAATGAGGGAGTGAGTGAGAGAGACAGCCCAGCAGGAGATGGTCCCTGATGCCAATTACTGCTGTCACACATATGCTTTGGGCATGCAGTGAAATGTGGGATAAATGACCTACTTTCTAGTCTGATTGCTCTGTCTATATTTCACATCAACAAGCTCTCCTCCCTCAGGAGAGTGGTAAAAAATACAATACAGTACAACATAAAAATGTAATGTTATTCCTTTTATATATGATGTAGATTTAATACTGATTCTAAATACATTTAACAAAAATATTTTAAGGTTGATTTCAGATTATATGATCTTTGATGCTTTACGCTGCAGTGGCTCTGAGGCTCTACTCATTTGGTAAAGATTGTAAATCTCACCAAGAGCAAATGGAGCTGATCGGCTGACTGACCTTTACCAGTAGGTAAAAAGTAAAGTGTGATGAAAAGGCCAGATGATCATCTAGAAGCAGAATGATTTTACACAGTGCTCCATGTGGCCTGTGCCTTATATCACGTAGTGATCCTCTGTTTCGGTTCATTGGTGGTTTGGTCACCTGGCCCCTGAGTGAACCTTGTATGAATCAACTTCTGTGCTGCAGAGGACAGCTCTAGGCTGCAGTTGTATAAGAAATGCCTTGTGAGTCACCTTGGGGAAAGCACGGGAATAACCCAAATGATTTGGTTAACGTAATTTGTGTGGCCTGACACAGCAGCACATGCCCAGAGCTACAACCACAACTCCTTAGATGTTGGATCACTGCAAAACTTTGAAGACAAAGAAGAAAAAGAAATACATTTCAGATGATGAAAATTGAATATTTTATGGAAGGTTTATCATTATCAACATTTAGGTAATAGGCCTGAGTCTTGAAGGAGGCTCATATGAAAGGCAGCGCTTCTATTATGCAGACCCTTCTGTTTTAAAGGTCATTTTATGATGATTATTTGTGATTATTTATGTTTTGATTTGTGTGATTTTAATATCTTTCTTATCCTGTAAAGCACTTTAAATTACTTTGTGTATGAATTGTGCTATACAAATAAACTTGCCTTGCCCTGAGCATTTGGACCTTCAGCGGGACATTCAAATAGGGATGGGCGATATGGTATGTAATTAAATTGTGATCTGATCCCTGTGACAATATCCTGGTGAAATCATCATCATGATTCACACATGTTTAATGCAGCTGTAAAACACTTTTCTCCACTCACTCCTAAGGTTTGAGTGAGAGATAGATGAATTCACCAAGTACAGTGAAAAGTGAACTTTCTGAGGAAGCAGATCACTTTTATTTTGTAAGATTTTTGCACACGTACTCTACTAATTAAACTAATGATAAACAAATATAACATCTCAATCATATCTTTTAATTTTGCAGATGTAAAAAAAACAACAACATTTATTCATGGGATAAATAGGATATAGCCTTATTAAGTAACACTTCAACATTCTCTATTTCCATATGTGTTAAAGCACAGTCGGTTGGGGGGCGGTGTATGTATTTTCCAGTGCAGTTATTAATAAAAATGAGGTCAAGTGGGTCGTACCTTGAGGTGGCCAGAAAGTCGGAGATCTCCTTGACTACATGGGAGACTTTCCAGCAACACCCTGACCTCAGATCTCAGCTGACCTGGCAGTTGCTTTTCAGGACTGCACACTGACATAAGCTGCTCTGAGATTATTAATAGTTTCCACATTAGAGCAGAGGGTCAGAGAAAAGAAATTATATATATTAAGGTGATGTGTAATAAAAGTAAATAGTCATAATTGAGATACCTGTGGTGGACAATACAACCGTAAACACTCTGGTAAACTGGGTCTTCTGGAGTTTAAAAAAATCCAGTAGTTGATTTATTCCAATCCATATTTCTGTCCTTTGTGTCAGTCTTTGCTTGTGTTTTGTGCCATTTTAGACATGGTTTAGCCCCAGTTTAGACTTAGAATGGTCCTCTTTTAGCTCTGGTTTAGATCATTGCTGGTATATAGTTGTAGTTTTTGTAGGTGGTGGGTCTACTTGGTGTGAAAAATTTGAGAACCATTGCTTAATAATCATGCATAGGCTATTTAAAGTATGAGTAAATGACACTATACACTGAGACAGTAAAGAGCTTCACAGTCTTCTACAATATTGTACAGTAGACCTACCTTCTACGACCCTGCAACAACAGGCTACCTCGTGTGGCCAGTTGGAGTCACTATTGCTCTTGCGCGCTGAGAAAGAGAGAGAGACGCGCTCCAAACCCGGATGGATGACTTCACCGTTCTGCTTGGGTTTCCTTTATGATCCCGGGATCTCCCACTTCCCTCAGCAGACATCAGCCAGCCACTCACACCAACACAGCTCTCCAGTCTACAGCCAAGACACCGAGGAACCTCAAGCTGCGCCAGGACACCTTTGCAAAGCTCCAGCCAGCATCCAAACAAGGACCAGTCCAACCGGGGAAACTACTTTGTCTTTGAAGCAGATACTTGGAAGAAAGGCAACTCGTCTCTTCTTTCTGCTCTTGTTTCTCTCAGCCCGGTAGAAGCTCCGAGTCCCTTTCGTGCCACAATGTCCGAGGTGTTGCCATACAACGAAAGCAAGATGAGCGGCTATGGAGCAGACAGCGAGGTCAACCAGATGTCCTTTAGCTGCGGACTGCAAGACACAAGCGCGTTTTTCGCTGCGTCGCAAGGAAAGAGGCCCCCAAAGCTCGGGCAGATTGGCAGAGCGAAGAGAGGTAAATAACCCTAAACAAGTTCACTACTTTATGACAGTATTTTCATTTATAACATGAATCATTTTAGTGGATTATTTCGTGGCTTTGGATAATTTAACTGCATTATATGTTGTGCGTCCCTCAGTGCGTAAAATGGACTGAAAACATGGTCCCTGTCAAAGCTCCATGATGATTGATGCAGTTCATTTAATTGGCTGCGTTACAACACAAAGGTCTACTCAAGTACATGTTTACATCAGTGAAACGGTGATCCTCCAATGGCACACCCCGTTTTGCTCTGAGCTCTCCAAAGGTTTCTCCACGGACACAACTGACGCCATCACTTTGTTTGTTTTCAGCACCAAAGGCAGTGCGTGCTCTTTGGGGATGGGGATTTGCAGTGGCGTTTGTTTATTTATTCAGTAGCATCTGCACCTCTTTCCCCAGTGCTCTAGTTGTGTTTTCTAAAGTAGACTACAGCACTGACAGACGCACATAAAGATAAGTCGTGACAAATAAAGTCTAAATGTATCTTGTTTCTCTCCACAGTGGTGATCGAGGATGACCGAATAGATGAGGTACTGAAGGGCATGACAGATAAGTCTTCACCCGGGGTTTAAACCTGACCGATGCCTTGCAGACTTTTTTAATTTTGATCACCGATTTGAAGCACTTGTCGGCTGTGCATGTTCGAGGAGGATTTGAAGGAGGGAAAAACGACTGCACGAAGCGATGGATGAGGAGGAAGACTTAACAGGTGGTGTGATGAAGGGGTGACACACAGACATGCGAAGAGGAGAGGAAGAAGATGTGATACAAAGAAAATGTAAAAGGTAGAGACTCAGAAGGAGACTTATCTTTGGGATTGCTGGCAATTCTCCAAAAACGAATCCCGATTTGAAGATGTTGAGATGGCTGAAACGCTCTGTATCTCAATCTCTGCGGACTTTGATGACAGATGAACTTCATTATTTTCATGACCATGTCTCTTCTAATTTTCTTTCCAAAAAGCGCTGTAAACAAACAAAGGCTTGCCACTCAAGGTTGAAGCAAGATCCAAGTCCGTTTCACAATGTTGTACAGAAGCTAGGCTGTAGCCCCTTCCCCCTGCCTCCTCTAGGCTTTGCTTCATGGATTCAGTCAGCCTAGGGAGCTGTCCTTTCAGCACCAGTCCCATGCATTCCTTTTGCTGCTGACGCTTTTGTCTAAAACACACAGACCCAACAACAGCAGTCTGCTTTACAAAGGAGGCCTGTTGTCTTTGTAAAAACATATATCCAATAATGGTGCAATGTTAATATTTCCTGTTGTAGTTTTGGCCCCTAAACACTGCATTAGGCCACAGCCAGACTGACCCTAACTTGTTTCAGAGGTGCAGGAAAGCGCCTTCATGTAGCTCATTCGCCTGCACATATCTACCTTATGGCATTGTTTTGGACATTATCCCACGTATCTACACAGGCCAGCAGAGATCTGGAGATGAAAGTCTGTGTCTATTTAAAGATGGAAAATACAGTATATAATTTGATCTTTGGTTTTGGCACTCTTGTGTTTGATCCTCTATGAATAGTTTTTCCATCTCTGCATGAAGTGTCACTCTGGTGCCAACAAAGGTGCCACCACTCTTACCCTGGCACGTTTCTTTTTAACAAAAGTCATATTTGTATTTTTATATCTAAATATTTGTTATTTCAATGGTATGCTAGTCTATCGTCTTAAAACTCATCACACAAATGTTTC